>NC_036654.1:1243189-1244198 GCF_002806865.2 Cucurbita pepo subsp. pepo
TTTTTTTTTTTTTTTTTTTTTTTTTTTTTTTTTTTTTTTTTTTTTTTTTTTTTTTTTTTTTTTTTTTTTTTGGATTCCGGTCAGTGTTGCATTTTCAATGTATTTACTTTGGATTTTTCTAACTTTCAACTCGTAACTCGAAACGACTCACTATATTCACGGAAAACTAAGATCTCTAATCCACCTATGACGATATTATTTTCTTGAAGTTTTTTTTTGACACTCATGTACCTTATTCATTAAGTTCGAATTTCGAAAAAAAAAAATTGAATGTTAGGACCTAAAGCATCATATTGAACTTGCAAGAATCCTTCCCTAGAGCATCATAATTGAATGTTAGGACCTAAAACATCTGAAACTCTCAAATCTTAGACGAAATCCCGAAGCAAAAGGTTTGTGGACTAACCTTGTGTTCTCACCTGTTTCTTTAAGGTATCTTGAGCCTTTTTTCTTATGCATCATTTTGAGAATGGCTCTCTAAGATTCCTAATAAAATTTCAAAACTTTTGAAAATTAATGGCATTAAGTGTGAGTATGTATAGATGTCACAACATTGCTTATAAAAAGTAGGAGGACGGTGACCCCCCACACGTCAAGATAGACAAGGGGTGACCCTCAAATAGCTCACATCCAATCTATGAGAGTCAAGATTGAGAAGTGTCATGATGTGATCTAAGAGGACTGTGCATCATCCAACACATCGAGAATGTGCATTAAAGTTAATTCAAGGCATACGCAAATTTTGAATGAACGAGAGACTACACAAGTGTCAAAAACAAGCTCGAAGAGAGCTGGGTAGAGTCTGAACCATAACTTCAGAAGCTGAAGTTTCAATATGTGTTTCGACACATGACTCGGAAATCATTGTATGAGGAGTTGAGATGTTGGATTTTATAGTTTTTTTTTTTCCTTTATTTTAGTAATAAATATAAATCTTTGGGAAGAGTAAGACCACGTGGGCTGGTCTTACCATGGAATAGCTTCTGCAACACCGCAATAAAGGCATCTG
>NC_036654.1:1245265-1247105 GCF_002806865.2 Cucurbita pepo subsp. pepo
ATGTGGGTCTCGGGCGGGTAGTAAGATCGAGCAAGAGATTGAGAGGAAAGGAGGAGGAGGCCAAGAAGAAGAATAAGGAAATATTTTGGAGACATTTTTGGTAACTTTTGATTTGGGTTGAGTTGGTTGTTGAGAAGCTCAAACCATTGGTGCCCATTTATACCAAAACTTTGGGTCATTTTTGCAATTGACTAATTATTAAGGCTATGTTTGCCAACTTTTTTTTTTTCCAAACAGTACAGCCACCATAATAATGGACCACTTGGAGCTTGGACCTTGATAGAAAAGTGAGGAAAGTTCGAGGAAAAAATGGTTACTTTGAAAACAAAAATCGTTTTTTACACGGTATAAATCGTTGAGTCAAAAATCGAAGCATTCTCCTGCATTTTCTGCGATATGGTCACAATACGCTTAACTATAGAGTTCATATGATTGAGCCACCGAAAAGAAATGTGTATATTTTTTGTCCATTTAGATTTAGTCTTGGTTCATCCCTATACCATTCCTTTATTATACTGTCACATAAGGTTTCCTTTATTTTCTAAATTTAACCGATTTATATTATTCTTGTCTAAATTATAAAATAGAAATGGTTAATTACAAAATTTTAGGTTCTCTTCTAGCTAATTAGAATCAATAAAATGTAATTATCTTTTAAGAACATACTTATTGAACTATTCAAAAAACGTGTAACTGGTTGATTAAAAATTTATGAGTAAACTCAATCCATTCTATATAATTTGATGAATTAATCGTTATTCTAGTAACCAAATAATTTGGTGATGGTTTTTAAAGTTTTTTTTTTTTTTTTTTCAATTTGCAAAGACAAGTGGAGAAGAAGAGACAGCCTTTCATGTGATTTTTCTTAGAAACTGTCGAGAGGTCCATTTTGGACTGCCATACACTCTTAATTGATTATCTTCAATTATGAGCACCCATCCAATATTCCAAATTGCTACCTTTTTGACTTCACACATCCGTTTTCAACATTCATTCAATCAATTACGTCTCATTCACCTAGAGGTAATGTACAACGAACCATACACATAGTCATACGTGCTTAACAAAGTGATAACATACATCAAGCACTCGGAGCACATATGTACAAATTTCACGTCTACAATCATAAAATGATTACATATAAATAGTAGTAAAGTATATGAGGATGACATACAAAGCTAGAAAATTCCATCAACTAACAAGTCCACTTACATATATTTAGTTAGTATACCTATGCAAAGGTATTCTTAACCTATCCATCAAAGAATAATTTTTACTAGTATGCATGTATCACCAAGCAAATCCTACGAGTATTACTTCCTATTTCCGTATGGTTAATAACTAGTTTGATGGGTGTCGACAGTGGCTTGAAAATTCACTGAAAATTATGGAAAAATCTTAGAAGAACCTAATTTAGGTAAAAATAGGTTTAGTATTATCATTGGGACAAAAAATAAGTAAATGGAGGTCAAAACGGCAAAAGGAAACCAACGGGTCGAGTTGGTCGAGTTTAGTATTCACTCACTTTCACGCTAGGCGGATCTGCATTTGTGGGTCGATGAATGAGTCAATTCGGTTCATGAGCACGTAGGTTGCAAGCGCGAGTCGAGCTTTCGGGTTGCAGTTTTGGTTTGGGTCGTTCTGGTTGGCATAGGCGGGTCAAACGGGTCAAGTTGGTCGAGTTCGAGTGCGCATATCTATGTTCATCATCGGACGCGTCTCTCCACTACGCGCCCAACATGTGTACTACCAGGCGAAACACGTCTTCCTTTTCCTGATCGCTGCATGTCTTTCACCAATTGCTTTGCGTTTTAATTCTTTTTCTTCTTTTTTTTTTTTT
>NC_036654.1:1248212-1396209 GCF_002806865.2 Cucurbita pepo subsp. pepo
ATGTGGGTCTCGGGCGGGTAGTAAGATCGAGCAAGAGATTGAGAGGAAAGGAGGAGGAGGCCAAGAAGAAGAATAAGGAAATATTTTGGAGACATTTTTGGTAACTTTTGATTTGGGTTGAGTTGGTTGTTGAGAAGCTCAAACCATTGGTGCCCATTTATACCAAAACTTTGGGTCATTTTTGCAATTGACTAATTATTAAGGCTATGTTTGCCAACTTTTTTTTCTTTTTCCCAAACAGTACAGCCGCCATAATAATGAACCACTTGGAGCTTGGATCTTGATAGAAAAAGTGAGGAAAGTTGGAGGAAAATGGGTTCAATGTCGAACATTTTAGTGGTCAAAATGGGTTGCTCTCATTTGATTTTATTATTTCCTTTGGGCTGAAATAATTGTACCATATTCTAAAAATATCTTTAAATCTTTGAACAATAAGTTTAAAAATATCATTAATATTAGTTTAAACTATTAATAATTTAAAACTATGATGTTTTTCAAGTTTTATTAAAGACATTTTTAGTTTTTTTTTCTAATTTTAAAGACATTTTTAAAATTTTTAAAAGTTTTTTAATATTTTTTAGAGTATTTTTGTGAAATTATCATTTTCTTTATTTTATATATATATACTTTTTTTTATTATTATTATGTATCATTATTTTGGGAGACTTAAATAGAGGAAATATAAATGATCCAACATTGCTAGCTTAGAGCATATGATTAATAAAATGATTATAAGATAAATAAATACCCAATAAAAAAAATTATTAGAGAAATTGAATCTTTCGTTTCGATAAGATAAATAAATGCATAAGAATAAAACACTATTATCATTCGAGAAAAACTGATAGTGTACTCGTTGAAATATACGTGCATATAGTATTGATCTCAAACCATAGTTTATAATAGTTCTATATTATTTTTTTTTTCCATCATATTATTTATTAAACTTAGCTGCTTCTTCCCTTTTTTTCGTTTTTCTATTCTTTGGTTAAAATATTAATATTTGGAATAATATTTTGTAAATAAATTGAAAAAAAAAAGAGACTGACTTGTTAAATAATATTGCAAACNATTATTTTGTTATTTTAGTTTATTTTCTGTTTTTATTATTATTATTTTGTTATTTTAGTTTATATTATCTTATTATTTTTAAAAATATATTGTTTATTATATATTTCAATTAAAATATTTTTTATATTTTTTTTATATTAATTATAATTTATTATGTTACAACATTATTATATCACAATATATATATATATGTTTATTTTTCTAATAATTTGTTTGTTTTTATTATTATTATTTTGTTATTTTAGTTTATATTATCTTATTATTTTTAAAAATATATTGTTTATTATATATTTCAATTAAAATATTTTTTATATTTTTTTTATATTAATTATAATTTATTATGTTACAACATTATTATATCACAATATATATATATATGTTTATTTTTCTAATAATTTGTTTGTTTTTATTATTATTATTTTGTTATTTTAGTTTATATTATCTTATTATTTTTAAAAATATATTGTTTATTATATATTTCAATTAAAATATTTTTTATATTTTTTTATATTAATTATAATTTATTTTGTTACAACGTTATTATATCACAATATACATATATATTTTATTTTTCTAATAATTTGTTTTTATTATTATTTTGTTATTTAGTTTATATTATTAATTAATGATTTTTCTAATAATTTACGATCTAAGACAACGTATAAATAAGTATATTTCAATTAAAATATTTTTTAAAAAATATATTGTTATAACACAAAAGTTTGTTAATTATAATTTATTGTGTTGTAACATTATTATATCATAATTTATATATATTTTTATTTTTTTAATAGTTTAGAATATAAAGCAACATAATTATTTTGTTATTTTAGTTTATATTATCTTATTATTTTTATTATTTTTAAAAATATATTGTTTATTATATATTTCAATTAAAATATTTTATATATTTTTTATATTAATTATAATTTATTTTGTTACAACGTTATTATNGGAAGAGTAAGACCACGTGGGCTGGTCTTACCATGGAATAGCTTCTGCAACACCGCAATAAAGGCATCTGATTTTTTTTTTTTTTTTCTTTCTTCTTTCCTAAATATTTATTTAATATCATAATTGTACTTAAATTGTAATAATAACATTATATTACATAAAAAAAAAAAAAAAAAGTAAACTTCATTAATCACGAACTTAAAATACAATAGGTTATGAACTTTTTAGACAACCAACTGAAATAGACGAGACAACAACAATTACATATAAGAAAACAAATGGAAATGCATATTATTCAACATAGTTGGATATGGTGGCATTTAGTTGGCGGCAGGTGGCCTTCGTTTGTTGTGTCGACCCGGCGGTGGTGGTGGAATTGGTGGCAAATCTAGTTTGGGTTTTCNGTTTTTCTAATAATTTACGATCTAAAGCAACTTATAAATAAGTATATTTGAATTAAAATATTTTTTTAAAAATATATTGTTATAACACAAAAGTTTTGTTTGTTAATTATAATTTATTGGGTTGTAACATAATTATATCATAATTTATATATTTTTTTAATAGTTTAGAATATAAAGCAACATATATATATCTATATATTTTGGTTATATACCATACCCTTAAATTAATGGTTTTTATTGTTAATTTAATTTTACTATCTATCTTTATATGTATTTTTTGTTACTTTAACCAATTTAAAAAAATGTCGGTATTTAGTTGTCTTTAGTTTTATGATAATGTTAAACTATGTTAATATGTAACCATTTTCGCTCGTTCTTTTGTATTGATTTTTTTTTTTTCAATAATTATAGATTGATTTGTGTAAATTTGTGAACTTTTAATATATTTTATCTAAGATTGTATCGGAATAATTATAAAGAGTAGATAAACAAAACTTAGAAAAAAAAATTTGACAACCCAACCCGAAAATAGAGGGTTGGGTTGGGTTGGATTGTGAAAAGTTTTGGGTTGGGTTGGGTCACCAATCCAACCAATTTTGGGTTGGGTCAAAAAAATCCCCCAACCCGACCCAACCCAGACCATGTACACCCTAAAATGATGAATGCATGTGAGTCTTCTTAGAAACGTGTCCATTTATTGTTATTGTTATTGTTATTGTTGTTGTTGTTGTTATTATTGTTATTATTATTATTATTATTATTATTATTATTATTATTATTATTATTATTATTATTATTCTTATTATTATTCTTATTGTTATTATGGTGTATTTTTAAATATTTTTTTATTAGGTTAGTTGGTAGACTGTTGCTGGTTGTTGGGAGTGAATCACGTTGGCTAATTTAGGATGATGCATTTTGGGGAGCATAAAGCAAAGTCAGGAGAACTTAATAGTCAAAAGTGGACAATATCATAACATTGGTGCTTTTCCAATGGGAATTCCTCTTCGTTCTTTATTCTAATCCCTTGAGCTTTATTCTTTTGATCCAAAATTATCCGGACCATTAATGAACATATGGAAACCAAATGGGATAATACAAAATTAGGTGCAGTGAAAAAATTTTAGGATGTCACCCATATTGAAAAGTAAGGTCTTAATCGTCTTGCCACCTTCAGCAACCGTTTTCTAGCTCTGTCGTACAACGACAATCGTAATTTGAATCTTGAACTTGAGGTGTTACAAATGAGTACTTTCGGGATAATGTACGTACTTTCGAGAACCACCTCCAAATAGATACTAGAAGCTAAACATGAACGCATCGTAGAACAATACTACAAGATGAAGACAAATATTTCATGACCTACACCATGACGATGAAATTCAACATCTCTAGCACAATACGATGAAATTCAACCTCTCTAGCACAATACGATCAAGGTGGTCAAGGACTTTAAGCAAAATTAAGGATGAAACTCATTATAATTTAAATTCAAGACTTGAAATATTTTAATCTACAAATTCTACAAATTTCATTCCAAAGCTTTAATTATGGCATCCTTTTGATGAGCAACAAAACTGTGGAACAAAAAAAAAGAAGTTCAGCTGGTGGTTCGTTTTCAAGAGGAAAAGTCGAAAGAGAGCAATATCCGCTAACTGTGGGCTTAGACTACTACATGTTAGATGAAAGTCTCACGTCAACTAATTTAGGGAATGATCATGGGTTTACAATCAAGAAATACTATCTCCATGGTATGAAGCCTTTTAGGGAAGTCCAAAGCAAAGCCATGAGAGCTATTGCTCAAAGTCGATAATATCGTACCATTGTGGAGAATTGTGTTCAACTAACATGGTAACAGAGTCATACCCTAAACTTAGTCAAGTCAATAGAATCTTCAAATGTCGAACAAAGAACTCCAAAAGAAAAAGGAGTCGAGCCTCGATTAAGGGGAGGCGTACTTTGTTCGAGGGTAAGTGTTGGATGAAAGTCTCATATCGGCTCTAATTTAGGGAATGATCATGGGTTTATAATTAAGGAATACTATCTCCATTGTATAAGGCCTTTTGGAGAAACCCAAAGCAAACCCATGAGAGTTTATGCTCAAAGTAGACAATATCATATCATTGTGGAGAATCGTGTTCAACTAGTACTACAAATGGTATCATCGAATTCTATGAACAAAAACATGAGTGGTGGTGTTAGCTGATTTAACTTTAAAGATTAAGATAACTTTAAAGATTAAGACACTGATAGAAACCTGAAACGAGGTGAAGCTTGCGAGGGATGTAGAGCATGTGATTGATGGAGAGTAGATCACAGATACAAAAGTAGTCACTATAGATCTTGCTGAAGAAAATCAAAATCGATTACGTTCCAGGCATCTTCAACTTTCAGCATAGCATGTTGATGCTGAAGAAAATCAAAATCGATTATGTTCCAAGCATCTTCAACTTTCAGCATAGCATGTTGATGTCAAGCTTATTGTCTCTCTTAGAGGACGTTTGTAAGCGATTATGCAGCACTCACTCTCACTACTGAGTGAATCAACTAACTCGAAATCATGCCGTCTTTGATCTGATTACGTATACCCAAGCCTCTAACTCCGCTTTAAATATTGGCTATAATAACTCCGCTTTAAATATTGGCTATAAGAGAAAAGGGCAACCGGACGACTTAGATAGCATATAACTCTGGGTAGGAAAATATGAAAAAATATGAAACAGACATGATTCTGCCAAAACGTCACACACTTAAAAAATACAATAAGGAAACTGTATATCTTGAAAGCGGTAAAGGAAAGCAATAAAGTGATACAACACAAGGGTATTGGCATGCAACGGACATGCGGCCATGGGCAACACGCCTCGGACAAGCATGTGTTAGACAAACACGATTCTCCACAATGGTATGATATTGTTCACTTTGAGCATAAGCTCTCATGCCTTTTCTTTGGGCTTCCCAAAAGGCCTCATACCAATTAAGTTAGTATTCTTCACTTATAAACCCATGATCATTCCCTAAATTAGCCGATGTGGGACTTTCATCATCCAACAGCATGATCGTGACACTTAGCACGTTTAACTAAAGAGTTCTTATGATTGAGTCATCGAAGAAGAAGATGCATATTATTGGAATAAGTATCAATTTTTTGAAGTATTTCTTAACCATCGTACCCTTAAAATCACTCTCTTTTAGTTATGATCTTGGTTCATTCGTGTACTTCTCTTCTGCTCCAGCATCACAATCAAATTGACTTAAAAAGTAGTTGAATGGTTAATTAGGAAAACGTCCCAAAACTTTTTTAAATCGTGTTTGTTTTCTCATCTATTATCTACTTTTCTTAACAAAAAAAAAAAATGAATTTTTAGCTAAATTTTAAAAACAAAATACGTTTCTTGTCAAACTTTTTGAAAACTTACCTAATATTTTGACTTTTTGTTATCATACAAGTTCTTCGAATACAATCATTAAGTGATTATCATATAAATATTTTAATACTTAGTTTTTTTTTCTTCTTTTTCTTCTTTTTATATGAATTTCTAGTATGAACATATAAATTAATCTTTCATCAATAGTCAGGTCAAACATATTTAATAATACCGAACTTTGTTGAAAATTAAATAAATTTTGAACTTTGATTATGTTCAGGTTTTACCAATTAATTCAAACATGTCCTCTCTTTTAGATATTAATAGAAATTATTTTAGATTAAACACAAACTTTTATGTTTTCTTTAGACACAAGGAAGAACAAAAGTGATATAAAATTCAAAGAGTTAGAATATCGTACGTATGACAGAGCGAAGCAGTAAGATATAAAAAAGTTTGACGTTTAAGTTCTACCTTCTCAATAAGTCCTTAAAATTAATAAAAATATTCTTGAACTTTGCACTTTGTCTCAAAAATACTTCGAAATTTTTAAAAATTTCAATAATACTCTTCAATTTTTTTTAAAAAAAAAAAATTCTAAAAAATACCCTTAAATTTAAAAAAATAAAAATAAAAAATACTTTATCGTTAGTTCTAAATAGAAGCCGTTAATATCTTTTTTTTTTAAGGAGTAGACATGTTTGGAGCCACTTTAAAGCATTCAAGCCTGTCCAAACAATTTGAAGCTCAAAAAATGAACGTGAATAATGGATTTTAGAGGCAACCCAAAACTTTGGCTCTAAAATTCTTAGGGTTGTACGATTTCCACTTGCCATGTAAGTTGAATTTTGAAGCTTACTCGTAAGATACAATCCTTTTGACCTAGGGAAGTCCATATCATGACTTATTCGTTTGCTTAATTACGGCTATCTTATAAGATAGCTTCTTAGGTTTCCACGCGATCAAATGAGACTAATCTCGGGAGCTTGTTTACTTTGTTCTTCTTCCCATATGTAGGACTTTTTGTTCTCGTATCTCAAATAGATCGAAGAAAAGAACGAAACATTTTTTATGAAGGTGTGGAAACATCTCCCTAATAGATGCATTTCAAAATCGTGAGGTTGACAGCAATACGTAACGAACTAAAGCAGACAATATCTACTATCAGTGAGTTTTGACCTTTAAAAATGGTATCAGAGTCAAACACCGGGCGATGTGGATGAGAAAGGTTTTACAATCGATGTTTCATGTCTCTTTTAATTCAAATTTCATTGATACCCATTAACTTTATCATCGCAAATGCTACAAATGTCGGGAAAAATCATAAATAAATTTATGCAAACTCATTTTGTTGTCATCTTGGAGTCCTTGTAACCTGATCAAAATGTCTGAGTTCATATCATCTGCTCTCAAATAATCTATTATAATCCTCGAATTTTACATTAAAAAAAAAACTATTTTGGATCATTCAACTAATTTTGAAATAAACAATCTAACAAAACCCTAACGTACATTTCTATACCATTGTTTCATGCATGTACCAAATTATTAGATGTGACATATAGGTGTCAAATTTTAAAATGAGCTACTCAAGATAGAGACGATTATTGAGTTATTTACATAGAGGGATGAAAGAAATGGCAAAAAATCGACAATTACACAATATCTACCTTATGTAACACGTTGGGGTTACTTAGCTACTATATTTACACAAGTAATCACCGTAAAACTTCTCATTTATTATGGCTTGGCCCTTTTACGGCCGATATTGACACATATACTCACTTCTTCTATGTTTTTTTTTTTAAAAGGAGAATTAATATATGATCTATTCAAAGCCGTAACATTATTAAAACAATTTATAATATAAAATTAAATTTGGAAGGATCAAAATGAAAACAAAATGGGTAAGTTCGATGTAAACAAAAAATGTATATGATCGGTCAAAGTCAACCAAAAACTAATATATAAATATTCCTTCTTTTTTTTTTCATTTTCTTACAAATTTTGGTAATTATTTAAAAAATAAATAAGTGGCCACCTTCTTTGACTTTTCATCACATCCATGTAATATTGTAAGATAATTCAAATCACGAATTTAAAAATTACAATAAAAATCAATTGGTACTTTTAAAATATATATTTTCGCTCGAATTTTTTTTAACATGGCTATGTCACTCATTCTCTGCTTCTAAGAGTAAAGACTAAAGAAAAGTGTACCTTGTCGGTACACGTAATAATTTTCAATTTTTTTAAATTTTTCTTAGTCATCCTATCTCTAAGATCGTTCTTATTAGGATGTGATCGATTCATTCATGTATTTCTCATTTACTTAACATCACATTAAATATAATTTAATATATAATTTTTATCTTTTTTTTTTTTTGAATAATTTATAAATTATTGTCCACTTTAAAAAAATATATATTTATGAAAATTTTATTTAAATATATTTTAACGACATAACACTATAAAAATCACTGATTCATCGAGCGAAAAAAAGTCATGAACATTATAATATATATTTAGGATGCCATAATGTTGAATAAGATTTATAATTCGTTGTTTACTATAAAGTTTAGAAAGGAATAATGTTAGATTTTGAAGCAAGTTGTGATATGAGGGTTCACATTATTATAAACGTTTAAAGTTACATCATTTAAATTAACGCTTTAATATTTTATTATGATACAAATGGGACCTTATGCAATTGATAATTTACATAATAATAATAAATAAATAAATAAATTTGATAACTAAATAAACCCCACGTGCCAAACCAAGCAAGTAGCAAAAAGTTTCTCGGATCCTTCACACTACGACGTCGTTTTCATTTGTTGTTTTTACTTTTTTATTTTTTATTTTTTAATTTTAGCCTGCTTTTATTTACCACTTGTGGGAAATTAACTACTATTTTTGACCAATTCGCTTCCTCCCTCGTGCGCCTTTACCAGTCACACTAAATACACCATTTTTATATATATAATATCATTATTTTTGCTATTAAATTTCGTGACATGTCACGAAGATTTACCTGTCACGTAAATATAAATTATAAGGTGGAAAACGTTCATTCAAATAAAAATCTAATTATCAATCAATATACACATTTTATGGATATTTTTATCCATATTTCTATAAAATTAATATCTCGACATTTTCCTCAATATCAATATTTTAAATGTGGTCGTACCTACCTGTGTAATCTCATTCCTCCTCAACTAATACCTGTTTTACATTAAACCTAAAGCCTTTAATCATATTCAAAAGTCTTCGGATCATTTATAATAAAGTATTTTTAACGGCTCCTCTAAATAGAATACGAATAATAATAAAATAAAACAAGTTCAATTTGAATAATAATGATGATTATTATTATTATTATCCTAATTTTAGTGGCAAAAATGGGCCCTTTTTGTAATCTCCTTCGTGGAAATTACCCTAACTCGTTTGAACGTAGCTGGTTTTGTCGACTTAGACTATTATTCATTATTCAAAGGCACCACCTTTTGGATCTCTCAATATCAATCTTTTCCTCTTAACATAAATTCTATAAATTCCAACCTGAATTCATCTTCCTTGGATCTCCTCCACTCTCTCAGGTCAGACCTCCTCTTGAGATCCCACAAAACAAGAACAACATAAACAACAAGGATCGAGATCAATGGGGAGAGCTCCTTGCTGTGAGAAAATGGGGCTGAAGAGAGGCCCTTGGTCTCCTGAAGAAGATCGAATTCTGACCAACTTTGTTCAAGATCATGGCCATTCCAATTGGCGAGCTCTTCCTAAACAAGCTGGTCAGTTCAGCTTTTTTTCATATTAAGATCGAGTTTTTAGTTGTTTTTTATGAGTTTTTCCTCTAAATTTATTGGAATTCTAAAGAAAAACAGAAACCCAGAAAAACCCATGTCTTGAATTTTTCAATTTCGTCGTATTTTTAAAAAAGTTTGGATTTTTTTTGACGTAATATGTTGATCTTTTTTGTGTTTTTTGGTGTAGGTCTTTTAAGATGTGGGAAAAGTTGTAGACTTCGGTGGACGAACTATTTGAGACCTGATATTAAGAGAGGCAACTTCACGAAAGAAGAAGAAGACGTCATTATTAACCTTCATGAATTGCTTGGCAATAGGTAATTTACTACACTCTATTAACTTCTCGAGTCAATTTGAACATAGCTCAATGAACAAGGCATCTTAAAAGTAAAATGTTTGATTGTAACGGCCTAAACTCATCACCAGCAGATATTGTCCACTTTGACCCATTACATAAGACTGTCAGTCTCGTGGTTTTGAAACGCGTAAGGTTGACAGCGATATGTAACAAGTCAAAGCAGACAATATCTACGAACAGTGGGTTTGAGTTATTACAAATGGTACAAGAGTCAGATACTAGGCGGTGTGCCAGCGAAGACGTTGGCCCCCAGGGAGTCGATTGTTAGATGTCACATCAGTTGTAGAGTGAAATGAAGCATTCTTTTTAAAGGTGTAAAAACTTCTTCCTAATCGTGACACTAACGACAATTCATAACAGGTCAAAACGGTCAGATAAACATAATTTAATTAATATCAAAAATAGAAATTGGGCTTAACTTTGTTTACTTTTTCTTTGTTACTATAGATGGTCGACAATAGCAGCCAAGTTGCCCGGTCGAACAGACAATGAAATCAAGAACGTTTGGCATACCCACTTGAAGAAAAGGCTGCAAAAACCCATCAAAACACCTCCCAAATCCAAAAACAAAACAAAAAAGCAAACAAAATCAAAAAGTTCTTCAAATTATTCTTCACCAATGGCTATCACAAATCAAACCCATTTGCCCATTTGTTCTTCATCAATGTCCCCTTCACAACAATCTTCAACCTCTGAGATCTGTTCCTCACTCACCACAGATGCTTCCATGGCTGAAAATGAGTACTACAGCTACACAGCGGACGACACAGCTGCTCCACCGCTGATTGACGAGAGCTTTTGGTCGGATGCGGCCGAGAATTATAATTCCAATTCCGATTCGAGTTCGAGTTATTATAACGAAGAGAATAAGGATATGGAGTTTTGGTACAATGTGTTCGTCAAAGCTGGAGGAATCCCAGGATTGCCTGAGTTTTAAGTTCTCTCAAAATCCAACGAAATTGCAGAGAATTGAGTCAAGGAGGGGCATTTTTGAAATATGGATGAAATATTGAGGGGGAAATGAATGAAACAGCAAATTTGAAGGGCTTGACAGAAATTTGGAGATGTGGATAAAAAGCTTAGATATTTTTTTTAAAAAAATTCAACCAACAATAACCATATTTTTTTATTCTAACTTTGTAAAATATCTGTTTATTTATTTTTAAATATTTAATTAAAATTTATAACCCAACCGAAAAATATCTATTTATTTATTTTCACCCTTTAAACAAACGTCTAATTGATTCGTGTCAGATCCAACGTCAATTGGAGAGGAGAACAAAGCATATTTTATAATGGTGCAAAAAGCTCTCCTTAGTAAACGCATATTAATAATCATGATACCAAAATGGATAATACTTGTTAGTAGTCGGTTTAGACCATTACAAATGGTATCAGAGTCGGTCATTGAATGGTGATTGTGAGATCTCACATCGGTTGGAAAGGGAAACATTCGATGGGAAGACGTTCATCTATTCAAATTCTAAGTAAATCCATAAACTAACTTTAACCCATAAAATTTTCATTTATTTCAACTCAACCCAACCAAGATCAGAAGGATTGGATTGATCTAGTTTCAGATCATGGAGTTTTTGAACACTCCTAAACGTAAATCTAATCTTAATGTAAGTCAATACCTGACATTAAAAATAGACTGTCATTATAATTTATATTTATAATCAAAACGATGTCAAACACACACAGATTTTTGATATACTTAATAAATTAGGGTTAGATTGAGTTAGTCATGATTCCTTTCTTAGCTATACTATCAATAGCCATGGATAAGGTCATTAAGGAATTTTGAGTATCATATTTTGACGTTCGAGGGTTCGAAAATCTCCATAAGAGCCCTCCAAGCTTTGTTAATAGTCTAAAAATGAAAGGGGAAGCTGAATTTTCTTTTGGACTTTGGATCTTTGGGTGTTCGAGTTTCATCCTGACTTGTTCTCGTTTGACTAAGAATATTCATATTAATGTCGTCCCACATCATGCTGATGAAACTTGTGCGTGAATTCTCTGTTCGTTCGAGGTTTCGTTCTTCGATATTAGATGGCTCTCGTCGATATTGTTCCCCGTCTTCTTGCTTGCATCTTTTATAAAGTGGGTTGTATCAATAATATTACTAAATTGAAACAACACTGGAGAGGCAAGGTAGCGTCAACAATGTCCCAGCGCTGCCATACGAACACACCGTAGAATTTGCAAGCACCGAGTCAACATCCCGAGACATTCTTCCGCTCGAAGCTACCATTATTTCCATATGTTTAACACTCTTTCTTTGTGGTGGTGTTGGCATCCCAATGCTGCCTCAACCTTCCCTATACTCACTCTTGTTCTCTTTAAGGAAATTTTGACCTGAACACAAAATTACAAACTTTATTCGAGAACGATTTTAGAGCTTAGAAAATAGGTTTTTAAAGCACAAGATCGTAAAAATAGTGCTAGGAACGAGAATATCACTATGTGAGATATCACCATGTCGAACTTGATTTAATTGGGTTCTCAATATATCTGAGAATTAATTATGTTCGGGAGAGAGTTTGTGTAACAACTCAAGTTCATTGCTAGCAAATATTGTCCTTTTTAGATTTTCCCTTCTGGACTTCCCGTTTTAAAATGGGTCTGCTAGGGAGAGGTTTATACACCCTTATAAATAATGTTTCGTTTCCTTCTCCAACCAATGTGAAATCTCACCGTTCTTTTACGGTACAGTTCTTAACTTATAGAATATGTCCAAGAATTAATTAACTCATAAATCTAAGGGATGAAATCAACTCCCTAAGATTTTTTTTATTCAATCGTTCATTCCATATCTATTTCTAATAAAATCGAGCCTTATCATAACCCAATATTAAAATTGGAGCAAAAGATTTGAACGTCTAACAAAATTGGAGGAATCTATGGAATATGCCTACGTATATTCTTTGATTTGCATTATGAATGGAAAAACGTGGATTAGTGAAGGAAAAAACAAATGGAATAAGAAGAAACAACAATGAGTGAGAGACAAGAAAAGGGAAACGTCAAAAATGTCGAACAACCACAAAAGCCTCTTATTATTTTATGGATATTTCTTGACAACAATCAAATTATTAATATTAATATTAATTGAATCATTTAATGGCAACTCAAATTAAATTAAAGAATTTTCATGTATTTTGTGTTTGAAAAGAAATAACCTTATTTAGAGAAAATTATTAGGATCGCACAAGAATGCACTCACTCAATCCAGTGTTTACTTCAAGCTGGAAGAAATATATACATGGTTCAGTTTATTATATATAGTTTTAGCTTACTAAACTATAAAGAAGCCGTCTCAACTTAACCGAAATAAAATTTGTCTTTCCCATTTTGCCCCTTTTTTAATTAATATTACTTTTTTTTTTTTTAATTCTAGTCCGCCAACACTTGGAAGTCACGTTTATTATTTTTAATATAAAAATGTTGGACTGAATTCATTAAAAATTGTGAAAGTATTCAATTCAAACAAAACAATGGTGAAGAAAAGTTCGTTTTTAATGCAATATCTAATTTTTTAAAATATTTCTCAAAGAAACGCATCAAACTTAAAAAATAAAAATAATAAATAAATAAACTTTTAGTTTCCAAATTTTCTTTTAATTTTTAAAAACTTAGTTCGAATGTAAAAATAATGTTTATAAAACCAAACACGTCTTAAATAATATTATTTAAGTTTAAATCTTAAATTTTTAGAAAAAATTGTTTTGACTCCTAGATTTTAGATATTGGGTAACGTAAAACTTTATGAATCAAATTTACTGAAGCTACCGAGGAACAACCATGTGTCAAATCCCAATAAATTTAATTATAGTTCTTTTAAGGTTTTCTAATGACCATATTTCGGTTATATTTCTTGTCTCTTAACTATAGTCAAATATTTGTTAGTAGTAAATACTAGTTCATCATTAACGTTGGACGAAAACAAAACCCCTTTTCCTCTACAGACATTCAATCGTGATCGGCCGAATGGGTCAGAATTTATTTGAAATTCTTGAGAAGAAACAAACAAAATCCTGAGATGAATTCGAGAGAATTATTGTGGTGGGAAATATATTTGAATCTAATAATCAACAAAGTTCATAAAACTCATCACACAAACAGCCACGGTTGGTGATGGAAAATCATAATAAACAAAATGGAAATCGGGAAAATACATGGCATCAGAAGCAGAAGAAAATTACCTCTTCCTTAACAATGGCATTATTTAAAACTGTAACCACTCTGAAAAAGTACGTCAATTTAAGAGCTACCTCCATACTACGGACGCGAAGCAGTGGCCAACTATTTAGGAGAGGCAGGAGTAAGCCAAAGCCTTTTCCTCGGTCAGCTCCTCCGCAGTCAAATCCAGTTTCTTCCTAGAGAATTCATCCAACGAAAGTCCTGGATGCGGAAAGGATCACAAACAAACAGAAATTATCATAATTTTGCAGCATAAGAAATCCAAATACTTTCAAAAACCGTAGGCCTTTGAATGAATACAAACGTCGTCGGGGGATCTTACAAGAGGTTTGTTGGTTTTTGATAACTTTTGTAATTAGTAGATGATCCCAGAGGCCTAAAAATCTATGTATGTTTATCTAATAGTTGGAGCTCCTTTCTGGGCTGTTCTTGAGTTTGCTTTAGTGGTCTTCCAATTTTATAACTGAAAGCATAAAGAAACTAAACAATACCTTGCACAATTGACCATTCACCATTTTGGCAGGTGACGGGGAACGAGTAGATGAGTCCAGCTGGTACATTGTAGGATCCATCAGAATAAACTCCCATGGAAACCCAGGTGCCCTGGAGGGATATTAAGTTTTAATGAGCTATAAATCAGCCTTTACCAAACACAAAGTTCAAGGATTATAGCAAAATCACCAACCTCCGGGGTTCCAAGCACCCAATCACGAATGTGGTCACAAGCTGCACTAGCAGCAGACAATGCACTTGAGAACTTTCGGGCTTTGATGATTGCAGCACCACGTTGTTGAACAGTGCTAATAAACTCTCCATTCAACCTTCAATGAGAAAACAACCACATATTATTGTAAATGCTACGCGTCAAACTTAATAGACAGATATATATAGCACAGAAACTCTACCATGCATCATCAGCAACAAGCTCACGGACAGATTTCTCCTCCCCAGATGGTAACTTGACAGTAGCATGGTTGACATCGGGGTATTGTGTAGATGAATGGTTACCCCAAATAATAACATTCTTAATTTCTGATACGTGAACATTCAATCTCTCTGAAATTTGGCCTAATGCCCTGTTATGATCCAATCTAGTCAAGCACGAAATGTTCTTCTCGGGGATGGAAGGAGCAAATTCCTTCAAGATCAATGCATTGGTATTCGCCGGGTTAGCAACAACCAAAACCTGCAAGAGTAAGGAAACAGAGTCAGTTGTCTGACCGTTCAAACATAATCAACTACAAAGAAATAGAAGAACATTGCTTTTTCAGTAAAATTGGTTATACGGAATGCAATCAATGTCAGTTACCTTACAGTTGGCAGCAGCGTGCTTTTCAAGAGCAGAAGCCTGAGCCTTGTAAATTGAAACATTTTTAGACATCACATCTTTTCTTTCCATACCCTCTTTCCTTGGAAATCCACCAACCATAATAGCAATATTGACACCAGTGCATGCCTCAACCACATCAGTTGTAGCAACAACACCTAAAATATAGTATCAACCATACATAAACAATAAGACAATCACAGAAACTGTTAAATGAGTTCGTTCGAGCTTAGAGAAGAATTGCTGTATTATACCCTTAAGAAGTGGAAAGGCTGCATCTACCAACTCCATCTTTACGCCATTCAATGACTCTGCAGCTGGTGGAATATCAAGCATGTGCAAGATGACAGGCTGGTTAGGTCCTAGCAATACTCCTCTGGCAATCATAGGCACAAGAGCATATCCGATTTGTCCTGAAAATCCAACAAGCAAATGCATTACTTCTTTTCTGGTCACCATTGAGTAACGTCTTAATACAGTGTTTCTTCTATGAAATAGTAACAGAAAACAGCAAATGAATTCCGGTTACTGCTCATATGCACATAATATTCACGAGAGTGAGAAGGGCAGCGACTCAAAAAGAATGACTTGGTATTCTATTGACTGTTCTAGAAAAATAAACAACAAATAGAGCTCTTATCGAAATAAAGGAATAGTCAACATATACTGGTGATATCTGTCCGCATTAACACCCAAAGCAAACATCACTAATAAATATCAAGCTACACAGATTCAATTTCTAGATCCACATCAATTCCTCCGCCTATATCTTTCAACGTTCATTACTGCAAATCTTAAACACATTGAAACAGAGAACTCGAAGATCAACGAAAGAAACACATAAAAACTTCCATAACAGAACCAAAACCTCAAGGATCGTTCGAACTCATTCTATAAAACCACGAAGAAACAGATAGAGCCTCATTTTCCAAATTTGACTCCGAAAACAGCAAACAAGGAAGCCAAACGGCGACGAAATTCACAGCAGAAACTTAAGAAATGAACTACAACCAACAGATCTGATCGCAAATTCAAACCAAACACAGACAACAAACAACAAACGACAGATGCGCTAAGTAACAGTATCACAGAAATAAATCAAACACACAAAGAGAAAAAGAAACCAAAAGCGGAAACGATTGATAAACCGACATCATCTTAGATCAATAGGAACGAAAAGAAAGAAACGGAATGTTTATCGGTACAGTACCGGCAGCTCCAGTGACGAGGACTCTAACTGGATTTTGCGCCATGGCTGACGAGAATCAACGGGGAGAGAAAACTCAAGAATCGGAAGAGAAAATGAAGGTGATTCCGTAGAGAACGGGAGGTGTCTGGAGAAGGAAGGGGATATTTATTGGCCAGGAGAAACGGACGCTGAAACCTAGGTGTCGGATTTTTGTGGTCACCAATCGAACGACGCCGTCACTACGACGGGAGACTTAACGACCGTTATGTAAATCTACTGGCTTTACTTCCCATTTAATATGAAAATAAAACCCATTAAATTTTTTTATTGAGTCTATGAGTTAAAATTTTAATTTAAATTTTTATAGTTAATCAAGCACTAATTTCAAAATAGAATAGAGTTTACAATCCAACCTGACTTAACTACCCCTGTTATGAAGATAAGAATATTTGACTTAACTACCCCAGTTGTTACGAAGATAAGAATATTTGAGTTTGTAACTTAAAAATATTTTAATATTTGAAAACAACTAATATAATATAATATATATATATATATATATATATATATATATATATATATATATATATATATATATATAATTAATTAATGTGGGATAAGTATGATTTTTCTAAAAATAATTATAAAAATAAACCTGACAACCAACCAAATAAGGAACACACTCCAAATTGGAGGTTGTGTTAGATTGGTTGTAAATCTTATTTCAGTAGTCACCAATCCAAAATTTTGAATTTGTTAAAAAAAAAAATATCTGAGTTCTACCATTTACCTTTCTAAAAGAAACAATGAATATAATAATCGCATCATTCTTACCTATTTAATAATACGATTATTTAATACAAAAATTGTTTATTTTAATTTTTTTTAAAAAAACCAACGATAAGTTATATTATGATAATCTCGAGTTTTACTTTTAAACTTTTCAAAATATATTAATTTTAAAATTAAACTTTCAATTTCCAATTCAAACTTTAATAAATTTCAAAGGAAAAGACAATCGTGGTAATTTCCGTTGGAATAACTTAATAAATGTTATTTAATGGTTAATTTATACGTTAAAAACTTAATATTACCCATTTTATTCTATTTAATTAACGTAAATACAACAATAATGGGTATATTCCGTTTGAGCGGTGAAATCCACGTGTCATATCACAGGGGCCGTTAAGCTACGTGTAGTAACGGTGGGGCCAATGAAGCTACGTGTAATCTGCATTTTTTATGTAAGTTTTATGAAAGTAAAAGATTAAATCAACAAAGTCAACCATTATCTTTTTTCATTTTTATCTAATCTTTATGAGTTTTTATTTATTGATTTATTTTTGAAGAATTATTTGGCTTGCAATTATTGAATTAGGATTGGAAATTTTGGTTCATTTAGGCTAAAAAAAATGGAGAAATTTAATTTAAACTTGAAAAAATGTTTGAGATTTTAATTTCTAATAAGTTTTTGTTAGAAAATTCATATCATAATATGCTCTTAATGAATCAAATAGAAAAACGACTATTTGAAATTTATGAGTTTTTGAAAATTACACCCCACAATTTCTGCATTTATTAAATTTATATTTGTGTAAATTTTATAATTTTTTCTTAAAATTAGTGAGTGATTTAAGTAAATTTAAAGTCTAATTTAACGTAATTGAAGATTTATGACGAGAATTAATATCTCATTACTAATTTAGAAGTACATAATTAAATACACGAGTTATAATGACACGTGTCATGGTCGATTTAAAATACTCGATTTTTTTTTTTTTAATATTAATTCTCTAGTTCAATCCTCGTTCCCGAAATGGAGAAAGATTGAGTAGTGTCTCAAGAACATTAGTGGGCCAAAAGCCCAAAAATTACAGTTGGGCTATCAAAGCCGACCAGGCCCAATACAGCCCAAAAATCAATACGTCGTGTCGTATTTCCTCAGACAAGTTTTATTGAATTCCCCTGCAGAATGACAAATGTACCCTTATATTCCGGGTGTCGGCGAAGCTTTTTAAAATAAACTATATATTTATTTATGCAATTAATTTTCCGATAATTAACTATATATTTTTAATTAATTTTGGTAATCAACGTTATTTTGTAATAATGTATTGAATTAACCTAATTAATAATTCAATTGTAATAATTTGAATGAGAAAAAAAAAAAAAAAAAAAAAAAAAAATATGCATATATTACCAATTTAGCAATGGTCCGTGGAGGCTCGAACAAGCGAGTCAGAACCGGCATGGCAGCTGGAGCGTCGCTTCATGAATCCCGCCACCACGTATTCTGTCACCGCCGCCGCCATCCATTTGTCACCACCATGCCTCCGCCGGCCACCTATAAATACTCCTCCACCTTCCTCCCCTTTTCTCACACCACCATAACTAATAGCCCTTCTCTTCTCCATACCAGCAATGGCTCGCTCTTCTCTTTTTACCTTTTTATGTTTAGCAGTTTTTATCAATGGCTGCCTCTCTCAGATTGAGCAGCAGAGCCCCTGGGAATTCCAAGGCAGTGAAGAATGGCAACAGCACCGCTACCAATCTCCCAGAGCCTGTCGTCTTGAGAATCTCCGAGCTCAAGAACCCGTTCGCCGGGCTGAAGCGGAGGCCGGTTTCACTGAAGTCTGGGACCAGGACAACGATGAGTTCCAGTGCGCCGGCGTCAATATGATCCGCCATACAATCCGGCCCAAAGGTCTGCTTCTTCCTGGTTTCTCTAATGCTCCTAAACTCGTCTTCGTCGCCCAAGGCTTCGGTATTCGCGGCATTGCCATCCCCGGCTGTGCAGAGACTTACCAGACTGATTTACGAAGATCGCAATCGGCCGGATCTGCGTTCAGAGACCAGCATCAGAAGATCCGCCCCTTCAGAGAAGGAGATCTCCTCGTCGTCCCGGCCGGAGTTTCTCACTGGATGTATAATCGAGGACAATCCGATCTCGTTTTGATCGTATTCGCAGACACTCGCAACGTCGCCAACCAAATCGATCCCTACCTCAGAGTAAGTTGAACTAAAAAAACAGAGTAAACGATTTTGTAACTGATTTGGTAAAGAAACCCTAAGAACGATTTTGTAACTGATTTGGTAACGAAACCCTAAGATTCTAACGGCGAATTTGTTTCAGAAATTTTACCTTGCCGGAAGGCCAGAGCAGGTAGAAAGAGGCGTAGAGGAATGGGAAAGAAGTAGCCGAAAAGGATCTTCCGGCGAGAAATCAGGCAATTTATTCAGCGGATTTGCAGACGAATTTCTAGAGGAAGCTTTCCAGATCGACGGTGGATTGGTTCGGAAGCTAAAGGGAGAAGACGACGAGAGAGACAGAATCGTGCAGGTCGACGAAGATTTCGAGGTGCTTCTACCGGAGAAAGATGAAGAAGAGAGATCGAGAGGAAGATACATCGAATCAGAATCAGAATCGGAGAATGGCTTAGAAGAAACCATTTGCACACTCCGATTAAAGCACAACATCGGCCGATCAGAACGCGCCGACGTGTTCAACCCACGCGGCGGCCGAATCTCCACCGCGAACTACCATACCCTCCCCGTTCTCCGCCAAGTCCGCCTCAGCGCCGAACGAGGAGTCCTCTACAGCGTAAGTAAACGTTAATTTCAACCCCCAAATCTTTCCCCCAAACCACTAAAATCTTCGAAATCTGGAAACGCAGAACGCGATGGTTGCTCCGCACTACACAGTGAACAGTCACTCAGTGATGTACGCGACGAGAGGCAGCGCGAGAGTGCAGGTGGTGGACAACTTCGGACAGTCGGTGTTCGACGGCGAGGTCCAGGAAGGACAGGTACTGATGATTCCGCAGAACTTCGTGGTGATAAAACGAGCAAGCGACAGAGGATTCGAGTGGATCGCATTCAAGACGAACGACAACGCAATCACGAATCTGCTGGCGGGGCGAGTGTCGCAGATGAGGATGTTGCCGCTGGGAGTGCTGTCGAACATGTACCGGATCTCGAGAGAGGAGGCGCAGAGGCTGAAGTACGGGCAGCAGGAGATGAGGGTTTTCAGCCCCGGAAGGTCGCAGGGAAGAAGAGAGTGAAGATGAAGAAGTGGGTAGTGGGTAATGGGTAATGGGTAATATATATATATGGTAGTAGTAATGTAATGTAATTTAGGGAATAAAGAGCGAGCTTTCAGGTGATGCCGCCGACGAGCCCTGCTTGTTACCGGCCGGGAAAAATGGAGAAATCTCTCAGAAAGACACTGAGTTTTAATAATAAAAGTAATAATATTCGCCTCTTTTTTCCTTTCAACTCCATGCTTAGCCGTTTTTTTGTCTTTTTCCAACAACCAAAATCCCAACTAAACTCATCTTATTATGTTTCATTAACTACCTAATACAATATTTTGCATACTATTATCATATTAATTAATAGTGCTAACAATTAAACACGTTCAAGTATCGGGTCACATCATTTCTCTCTAACACGAGCAATAATAATTTTGATAGCGTCATTTTTCTCAAACGTGTCATTTTTCTCAAACGTGTCACTAGTCACAGACAATATAATAATATGTATTTTTAAAAAAAAAAAAAAAACTAATATCAATAAGTAAAACTAATATAAAAAATAATCAGATTTGATAATAATAATACGTCTAATTCAAATCCATACTACGAGGCATTAATAATTAATAATTGATATTTATTATTTTAGATTTTAAATATGCTCAACTTAGGCAAACAATCATTTAGTCTTATTATTTAATTTTAGACCGATATGAATATAGTTAATATGCAAATTATAATAAATTATATAAAATATTTATAAACTTTAGACTAAATTTCATTTAATATATTATAATATAGTTTTTTTTTTCAAGTGAATGTACAACCATAATAATATATTATTGCTTAAAAAATCATAATAAAAAGATATAAATGATGGAATAAATGTCGATACATTTGACCACGGTTAACCTGTTATCTATCCACTTCTAAATTTATTAACCACAACTATAATTTACTCATTAATTGTCTTTCAAATTTTCTCTATTTTAAAACTTTAAATATAACACATTCTATAGTTAATGAATTTATTGTATACGAATTTAAATTATGTATATAATACATCATTAATTTTTTTTAATTTTGTGCATGATAGAATCTCAAATTTTAAAAAAGGTAGAATAAGTCAAGAATTTATGTGTAAATTTGTAATTTAATAAAAAAAATTGCAAAATTAAATGTATTTATTTATTTTTTTAACATTTAATTAAGTTTTTTCATTAAAATTAATTAAATAAATAAAACTATGAATGAATACATATTAATGCCACTCAAAATTTATTTCACCCAACTTTAAATAAATAAATAAATAAAATCTTGAAAATAAGAGATTTATAAACAAAATTTAAATGTAAAACTAAATTGTTCTCGTCATGTCGACCCACAACACTAGCCTCCTTCTCTCTCTTTATCTGTGTGGCTAAAGGCAGAGCAGCGAGTACTTAAGACCGAGTCCTTTCCCAAAATTAGCATATTTTCTGCATCAAATCACAACTCCTAGATCTGATTTCTCTTTCGGTCTCTCCATTCTTTGTCGTTCTTTTCAATTTCTTCTTCCTTCACTTACTGGAAACTCTCGCTGTTCTAATCCTGACTCCTCGCACTCGCTTCCCGATCCGCTACCAGTAAGATTCCCTTGCCGTTTTCTTGTTTTTCTCCCATTTTCTGATTTGGTTTCTGTTTTGGATCTTAATTCTTTTTGGTTCTGGATCTCTCGTTGCTTGATTCCTTGATTTTTTTTTTTTTCGAGATGTTTATTGGTTATTTTAATCGATGCGTTTATGAGTGTTGGATGGGATTTTGCTCTGGTGATTTGTCAGATCTCAGGATTTGGTTGAATGCACCGACACTCGTTGCTTTCGTCGCTTTAGCTATTTTCGTATTTTGATGTCGGTTTAATCACGAGATGACTGTCAGTGTATTGTACGATGTTCAATTTGCTTGGAGTTTGGTTGGAATTTTTTCTCCCCTGTTATGCATATTGGAAGAAATTTCTGTTGCTTAAACTTGTGTTATGGTGTTTGAGAATGTCGGATTTCTTGACTCTTCCCATTTACTGGGAAGGATTATTGAATTTACTGCACGTTTAAGTTATTAATCTAAACCGACATTTTGGGCTAACAGCTTAAAGGAAAAAAGTTCAACGCTCAGCTGGTGGCTTGGCTTTCCCCCTCCCTGATTGGATAAAGGATTGCCAATATAGTAATTGGGGCTAATTCACTTACTTTAAGTAGAACGGGTTTACATATTTGTAAATCAGGTTATTTGTGTTTTTTGGCCTGTTCTTCTGTGGTGGAACTTTATGGTTTCCTGAATTTTTACAGATTATTGCCGTCATTTTCTACTGTAGCTTCAGGAGGGGAGGTTATTCCAGTTTTCCTTTAGGTGATTCATGCAACATTGTTCGTTTTCGTACTTGGGTCGAACTATATAGTTGAGAAAAGCTTGAAAGTTTGATAAATGACGAGGGGAAGATCTGATGGAACTCCGAAGAAGCGCTTAATCACTACCATATGTGTTGTGGCCATATTTCTTGGGTTTCTGTATGCATATTATGGATCCATTTTTGGCAATCAAGACCGAGGTGCATCGACTCTGCAGCACGGCAGCAAATCCTTGAGCCATTATTTGTTGGGGAGTGAAGACTCTGAAGAATCTTCAACCACAACTGTGCAGGAAGATCCAGAAGATGGTATCGTACCGAAAAGTTACCCGGTAAGTAATTGTCTTCCTTGAGCCAATATTTGTTGGGGGAGTGAAGACTCATGTAGTGTGATTCTTATATCATAGGTTTGTGACGATCGGCATTCGGAACTAATTCCCTGCTTGGACAGACATCTCATATATCAAATGAGATTGAAACTCGACCTTTCTTTAATGGAGCATTATGAAAGACACTGCCCACCACCAGAGAGGCGGTTCAATTGCCTGATTCCGCCTCCAGCAGGATATAAGGTAGCTATTTGGTAACACTGAGTAACATCTGAAGGTTTTGCTGGTTTCTAACTTTTACTTGTTACTAATGTGTTGCTGCAGGTTCCAATTAAGTGGCCAAAGAGCAGAGACGAAGTGTGGAAAGCGAACATACCGCATACTCATCTTGCTCACGAGAAATCGGATCAGAACTGGATGGTTGTCAAAGGCGAAAAAATTGTGTTCCCTGGAGGAGGTACTCATTTTCACTATGGAGCTGATAAGTACATTGCTTCAATTGCAAATGTAAGACTTCTGAACCCTTTAGAAAGGAAGGATAACACAACTTTTTTTGCTTTTTGTATGATATTTTGAATACAAAGTTCATTAAATGACTCAAATTTGCACATTTTTACAGAATATCATGTTTTTATCTCTACCATTCATGGTGTTGTCTCAAGTTTATGATATTCATCTTTCAGATGCTCAACTTTTCAAATGATAAAATGAACGATGAAGGAAGACTGCGTACTGTTCTTGATGTCGGTTGTGGTGTCGCAAGTTTTGGAGGATATCTTCTCTCTTCTAATATCATAGCAATGTCCTTAGCACCAAATGATGTTCATCAAAATCAAATTCAGTTTGCTTTAGAAAGAGGAATTCCTGCATACCTTGGTGTTTTAGGAACGAAGAGGCTCCCTTACCCGAGCAGATCTTTTGAACTTGCACACTGTTCTCGGTGTCGAATTGATTGGCTTCAAAGAGACGGGATTCTTCTTCTCGAGCTAGATAGAGTACTTAGACCTGGTGGCTATTTTGCTTATTCATCTCCAGAAGCTTATGCACAGGATGAGGAGGATCTGAGAATATGGAGAGAAATGAGTGCCCTTGTGGGTCGTATGTGTTGGAGAATAGCTGCAAAGAGGAATCAGACTGTAATTTGGCAAAAACCCCTTACAAATGATTGTTATATGCAAAGAGAACCCGGTACTCGTCCTCCTCTTTGCCGATCTACTGATGATCCTGATGCTGTTTGGGGTGTGCTGATGGAAGCTTGTATCACTCCTTACTCGGATCGTAAGTTCCTTGTCGAATGGCTTGATGTAGATTTTTGTTTACTTACTACTCAACGATGACACTGGGTTTGTTTATGCAGATGATCATAAAGCCAAGGGCAGTGGATTGGCTCCTTGGCCAGCTCGATTAACGTCACCTCCTCCACGACTTCAGGACTTTGGCTATTCTTCTGAAATGTTTGAAAAAGACACGGTAACTGAAACCCGGGGTGAATTCGACTAATTCAAATCCGGATGCCGAAGTTTCTGAACTTTTTATCGCCTTGTTGCAGGAAACTTGGCGGCGTAGAGTCGAGAGTTACTGGAATCTGCTGAGTCCAAAGATCGAATCGGATACTATCAGGAACGTGATGGACATGAAGGCACACATGGGATCGTTTGCAGCTGCTCTGAAGGACAAGGACGTGTGGGTGATGAATGTCGTTCAAGAAGACGGACCTAATACACTGAAGCTGATATATGAC
Source organism: Cucurbita pepo subsp. pepo (assembly GCF_002806865.2). Taxonomy (NCBI): domain Eukaryota; kingdom Viridiplantae; phylum Streptophyta; class Magnoliopsida; order Cucurbitales; family Cucurbitaceae; genus Cucurbita; species Cucurbita pepo. The sequence goes on from NC_036654.1 coordinate 1,273,383, forward strand.
CGAGGCCTCATTGGCACTACCAATAACTGGTAGTCAACTGAAAAATGCACTTGCATATCCTTATGATTATATTCAAAATAGGTAAGCCAATTACTTGATACATTTTTAACAGGTGCGAAGCCTTCTCGACATATCCTCGTACATACGATCTTCTCCACGCATGGACCGTGTTTTCTGACATCGAGAAGAAAGAATGCAGCGCCGAGGACCTATTACTCGAGATGGATCGCATACTCAGACCCACTGGTTTCATCATTATCAGGGACAAGCAATCTGTTATAGATATGGTAAAGAAACATCTATCTGCATTGCACTGGGAAACAGTGGCAACTGCCAACTCCAGCTCCGATTCGGAACTGGAGAGCGACGAGGTCGTGTTTATCATCCAGAAGAAGCTGTGGCTGACAAGTGAGAGTGTGAGGGAGTCAGAATAAATACCAAAAGAGCCATCTTCTTTACAGTTCCCTGTTGCTGTTAAATTTTCCCATGCCCATCATCGTCGCCCGGAGGGATCAGATCAGCAAGCTAGCTAGTCGTCCCGACAACGAGTAACGATGCCAGTAAAAACGATTCCTTCAGTTCATTAGTGAGATATTTCACATTTCTATTTATTTACTTGTGTAATGCTTTAATTTATAATCTATAGTCGATGGATATTCTTCCAACATTATTTTTTTTGCTTCCCCTTTTTGCTGCTCTGTTATTAGGCCATTGTCTATCTCTACTTAAGTTATTTGATTATTAATTGAAGAACGGAAAATTTGGCCTAAAAGGTCATAGGAATATATAAATTTTTCTCCTCCCATCTCTTTCCTCCAGGTCAAGATTCAGATCATTCCTCGTTTTGCAAGCCGTTCAAGACAAGTACAGTAGCATAACCAGGTTGTAGGTGACTTAAGGTAAAAGAAATGTCGGACCACCGCTAGTAAGTATTGTTTGCTTTAGCTTGTTATGTATCTATTGGAGAGAGGTTTCTACACCCTTATAAGAATGTTTCTTTTCCTTCTCCAATCATGTAGAATCTCACACGTTAAATGTTGAATTTTATACTCGGGGGCAAGAATACTTTCCTTTTATGCTTTGCCCGTCAATTTCTTCCAACTTCATAGCTGTTAAACATTCATAAAACGTTGAAAACATAGCAAAATGGGCTCTCTAAAGTCTTAAGCTATTAATGAATTTGCTTGTATCCGAAAGGTGAAGAAGAAGAAGAAGAAGAATGAGTTGTGATGCGACCGACTTGCATTTATTACAGGGCTGTGGGCTGTCTATGGCTTATAATAAGTCCTAATGTTTTGTTCGGCTGTCACATCACCCCAAAACGCGTATGAACATTATACCATAGCTGGGCACCTTTACTTTTTCATGCCATTCCCATTCAATTTCAGAATTTTTTTTTAATCGATAGATCAAATGAACGTTTAAAATTTGAAATAGAAAATACTTAGATCGATCAGATTACTATTACAATCATTTTTTTTGTTAACCGATAACGATAAGGCTGCAGTGAACAAGTTCGGGATCTTTTTGATCCATTAATTTTGGTGGTTGCTTAGGAAGATGGCAATGTAAATATTGTAGCATTCAAAGCTTAGCCACTATGCCCAATTAATTGGTAAAGGAAGTCTTTGTGTCTTATAATTGTGTGACCCTCATTTTCTTTAGCTTCTTAGATAAGGAAAGAGATCAAATAACTAAAGTGAAAGTGGGAAATAAATGGCAAACAATTATTCCTCCAACTAAATCAACCCTTTATATATATTAAAATTATTTTCATTTGGGGTCGATATTAATTTTTATTGAAATGTTCATCTGGATCCCGTTGTTGGATGATGAAAGTTCCACATCCGCTAATTAAATTAATTATTTTAGTCAATTTATTTTTTTTCGTGCAATTTTAGTAAGTGAGGGCAAAATGGTCATTTTATACGTACCAAAATAGATGTTTGGAAAATACTTAAAATAAGATAATAAAAGTTAAAAATATAATTTTTGAAAAGAACCCATAATTTATTGTTTTTATTTTTATTTTTATTTTTTAGATTCAAACTTTTATCTTAATATCTTATTTAGTCAACGGGTATTAAAAAAATAGTTTTGGATTTTACAATTTATTTTATTACTAAAACAAGCTAAGCTCAAAGGTTAAAAGGTATTATTTAACATTAAATTATATATTAGATTTCACATATTTAAATAATAATAAAAGAGGAAGACAATTTTTCAACGCCTATAAATTAAATTATCTCTTAGAAAACAATTTATTTAATTTTCATAGACTAATTTTAAAATCATAAAAATTAAAAAATGAATACATTTAAATAATAATATATTTTAGTTTAAGAAAAATAATAATTTAATGAGAGGTAAATATGTGAGAACAAATATGGGGCGTGACGGCGGCGAGAGGCGGTGGTTGAGTTGACAGCACACCACTGCAGCATTCCCGGCGGAGGTTAAGGCTTTGAATATGCTTTTCACTGCCTTACCATCTTATCCCCCGCCGGTTCGCTCATTTCTTGTTTTTATTCTTTTTTTTCTTAATTTAATTATATATAGATATATATAATTTTTTCGACATGTTTTTTTTTTTATTTAATTATATATATAATTTTTAATTGTATGTTTTTTTTTTTTTTTTTTTAAATTTAGAAATTATTTTGAACGATTTGTTGCTTCTAGAAATGAAGATTATCCACACAGACTAACACCAATCATTTCAACATGTTTTTTATGAATTTTTTTAGGTCATCCAGTATTATTACCAGAGACCAACACGAATACATAGGATTGACCAAGCTTGTGATTGAGTCATCGTGAAAAAATGTGCATATTATTGATACTTTTTATGCATTTCTTAACCTCTGTATCCTCGTAATTTCTCTTATTCGAATGTAATACGGTTTCATTTATGTATCTCTCATTCATTTGAGCATCCAAAATTAGTTATTCACAACTTTGTTAGATTTGAATTGTTTTGTTTAACGCGTCGAAAAAATACTGTGTGAATGTAAGGTTTTAATGACGTTGGATATGTTTGTAAATGAATGAGAGAATTTAAGGAATAAAGTAACCGTTTAAATTTAAAATTATTATATATATATATATATATATATATATGTTCGTGAATGTATGGCTATCGAAACTATAAATATAATTGGATATTTAGTTTGTGTATTGTCCTGTTTGACGTATTTGGAAAAGGGCAAGTAAAAATGATAAATTTCGATATTTAAGGAACAGAGTAACGATAAAATCTAAAACCATTTATTAGTGGTTCAGGAATTTATGGTCGTATAAACCAAACAAATGATTGAACATTATTTTTGCTTAACGCGTGTCCTCGTATATTCGGAGAAATCACGTATATGTAAGATTTTGATGACGTAAAGTGAATTTTGGCTGTTTTATTGTTTTTTTCTCAAAATAAATAAATCACAACAAGTTAAAAGCTTAAAGACGAGATAGTTTAGATTTTTTAACATTTAAAATCATTCAAAACAACAATTGTCGGATTCCACGTCAATCGGAAGGGAAAAACGAAACATTTTCGCATGGAAAACTCTCCATGGTGTTTTGAGAATGAAACATTTCTTACAAGGGTGTGAAAACCTCTCTCTACTAGACGTGTTTTAAAACCGTGAGGCTGATAATGATAACAATATCACTAGCGTGAGTTTTGAGCGGTTATAAATGGTATTAGAGCAAGACATTAGGGTAGTGTGCCAGCGAGAACACTAGGCCCTTAATGCAGTAAATTGTGAGATCCTACATCAGTTAGAAACATCGCTGGTAAGAGTGTAGAAATCTCTCCCTGTTATACGCGTAATGAGGAAGCCAGGAGGTTGACAAAAAAAGTTCAAATAGGAGAGTATCTAGATCACGTAGCGGGAAAGTCCATAGACAGATTGAAATCACTTAAAGAGGATAATATCTAGATGAGGATAAGTTCGGAAAGTGATTTTATTAAAATATAAAAATAAAAATGGTAATTTAACGAATGAATGTGAGGATGTTTGTTGCGTGAGATTATGAGCATAAATTGCGTATTGATTAAGGCGGGAGAAAATGAGATTAATGAGAGTAATTATAGAAATACGGAAGAGAGAGAGTGGATTAGTGGAAATACGCGTATAAAAAGCACTTATTATTCACCTTTTTTTTTTTTTTTTTTTTTTTTTTCCAACAAAAGAAAAAAAGAAAAAAATGGGGCATCCGAATCATGAAGACAGACTGTTTCTCTTCTTCACTGCTTCTTCTTCTTCTTCTTCTTCTTCTTCACCCCAAATCACGGGCCGTACAATCTCTCACTCTCTCCTCTAGGGTTTTGCTGCGCTTCTCTTACATTCCTGCTCTTTCTTCTCCGACAATTTCTGCGGTACTCTCTATCTCTGTCTTTCTCTCTCATTTTCATTTTATTGTTCTTTTTCTCCGATGTTTAATTCTTCTTCAATGCTTGATTTGCTTTGTTTCTTTGAGTTATGTACTTGTTTGTGCATTATCTGATCTACGAGGTTGGATGCTTCTGCTGGTCTCATTTTTGTTTGCTTTTTTTTAAAATTTGAGCCGATTGATCTGGTTTGGTTTTCATTCTGTTGAAATTGGGGGAGTTGGCTTGTTTTTGGTCAAATTGCGTGGAGAATGTGGATTGAAATGGTGTACGGCATGAGGAGTGTCTTTTTTCTTTATGGAGATTCTCTTGTTTGGTGCTTGTGTGTCTGTTTCTTGTATATATTGGTTGATCGGAATTTGAAGGAGGATTTGATGGTGTTTGTTTCGTGATTTTCTGGCTTTTTCCCGAGTTAATAAGCTCTTGGAAATGGCGGTGATGTAGTTTTGGAGGAAAGTTTGATTCGGCCTCTAGTCTGGCGTTTCTAATTTAGATAAAATAAATGTTTCTGCTTCATTATTTTGGACGAATTTTAGTGTACCGGACGCACTTTGGTTTGGACATCCGACCGGTCAATTATTTGGTGCAGTGGATGTTAGCTCAAGCATCATCTTTATTGCTGGTCGTGTCGAGCTCTAAAATTTCATTAACCACCTTCTAAGGGAGGCTTTCATTCCACTCTGACGTAAACCGCCGCTGAGTTGATATATCACGAGGACGATACTTCCTGATTTTGAATAGCTGGCTGCAGGAAGTGCATTGCTTTGTAACATTAAGATATTGAAAACTGCTCACCAGAAAGATTGGAGGCTTTAAGAAGTTTAACCTTTTATTAATGCCTTCATCGTAGGCTCCTGGCAAACAACGATCTACGTTTTATTATCTAAATGACACAGTATCGTTTTGTTGTTTCTATTTCGCCATTGGCAACAGCCTTTTCTTATGAATCGTATTTATCCTATTCTCATGGTTAGATATTGTCTTTCTATGCAGGAAATTACGTTATCTGACCCATTGGAGACGTACTGCTCAGTATATGTATATTTGCTGTACCACTATGTACTGGGTGAAACATTTCATGTATGATTGTTGAATTAAAATGAACATTGGGAAGTGTGGTTTAAAACTTAGCATATTTAGTGTATGATATAATGGAAGCTACTAGATGTTGGTTTAAGAAGTTCAAATCCAAAGACAATCCAAAGCCCCCTACAAATAAGGAGAGTACAGGCAATGCAAGAGATGCATCGAGACCACCAACCAGTGAAGAGGTACCCTCCAATGTCACCAAGCAGAAGGTTGCAGCTGCCAAACAGTATATAGAAAACCACTACAAGAAGCAAATGAAGAGCTTGGAAGAAAGGAGGGAGAGGTTGGTCTTATGTTTTTTTTATAGTTGTGTGGTCAGCCAAATTTTATTTTTCTATAGTATTCTCTCCTCCTCCTCCTTCTCTCTGTCTGCTGCATTTCCATCTTCATGTCAAGTACTTTGTAACATGCTAAAAATGATTGGCTTAGGTGCTAGTATTATTTGCTCAATCTTGTTCATCCAATGATTTTTTATTCCAGTTGTACACTTGCAATTTTTAGGTTAGCTCATAGTTCTTTCCTGGAAACTGATTGAAGTCTTTGCCACCTTGGCTGTTCAGTTAATCTTCTAAGTACTTGTTGATTTTTCATACCTTGGAGTAAAGTTTTCACTGCTTTCTCTGTAGACGCCATGTACTAGAAAAGAAGTTGGCTGATGCTGAGGTCTCTCAAGAAGAGCAAAGCAACCTGCTTAAGCATCTAGAGAAGAAGGAAACAGAGTATATGCGTCTTCAGAGGCATAAAATGGGTGCTGATGATTTTGAGCCACTAACAATGATAGGGAGGGGTGCTTTTGGAGAGGTATGAATTCTTTCTTTTACATGAAAGTTTATCTTTTCTTACGTGATCATCCGGCTGCTAATGGCTAGGTGTTAAATTTTGATGGCACTGTTATCAACTTTGCTTTGAATTCTAGTAGTTCTGTAGAAAAAAGAAAAGGATAAAATGTTAATAGCTGGTGCAGGTCAAAGTGAACGATAATACCTTTTCATGTATATCATATTTCTTTTTATCTATTTCGTTGATGCATCTTCCCCACTTAAGGTTCCTTTTGGCTTTGGGATAGTTGGCAGTGAGATCTTTCTTGTAGTTTCCATTTGCCTTATTGTTTGAAGATATACGAGCAATAGATGAAGTTAACATATGTTCAACATTCTTGGCATGTTTAACTGGATTTCTTGTTCAAAGATTAATAAGGAAAGAAGCTCATGGATGAATTGGCTAGCATATACTCTTGTGCAGAGAGAGGGAATAAATGGCCTTTCAAGTATTTGGACAGGGGGCGAGGCAAACCATTAGATTGTAGTATGTTAACCGGCTATTCATTCACTGAGACACATTTCCTTTTTTATTGAGATACAGGTTAGAGTTTGTCGGGAGAAAGCAACTGGCCATGTATATGCCATGAAGAAGCTTAAGAAATCAGAGATGCTTCGAAGAGGCCAGGTATGCTTACATTAGCATTACAGACACTATATGGTTTTAGTCACTATTTTGTTGAATGTGTATTATTTGACTATAGGTTGAGCATGTGAAAGCTGAAAGGAATCTATTGGCGGAGGTTGACAGTAATTGTATTGTAAAGTTGTACTGCTCTTTCCAAGATGAAGAGTATTTATATCTTATTATGGAATACTTACCTGGTGGGGATATGATGACTTTGTTGATGAGGAAAGATACTCTTACAGAAGATGAGGCTCGATTTTATGTTGGTGAAACAGTTTTAGCTATCGAGTCAATCCATAAACATAATTATATCCACAGGTTAATATTTCCTGCTTGCTTTTTCTTTAATTGATAAATTTCATTGCATTGTGTTCATGGTGGGCACATGTATGGTTATTGGGAGTAACGCTTATTTCCTGTGCCCTTTGCAGAGATATCAAGCCTGATAACTTGCTTCTTGACAAGGATGGCCATATGAAATTATCAGATTTTGGATTATGTAAACCATTAGATTGTAGTAACCTCCAAGAAAAGGATTTTTCCCAGGGAAGTAACCTTAGTGGTGCTCTTCAAGGTGATGGGCGTCCTGTGGCATCAAAACGCACACAGCAGGAACAACTACAGCATTGGCAAAGGAACAGGCGGATGCTTGTAAGTAGTTCAATATCCTGTATGGTAGATCCATAATTACTTTACATTAGTCACTTGTAAATTGGTGAACCAAAAATTTTCCTTTGCTTGATTCTGGTTTTCCTAGTCTTTTTTCATCCTTAGTGAAGTTCTCATTTTGAACCTTTGACGACCACATATTGCCAAAAAATTTAATTTGACATTAAGGTGATTTCTGTTGCAGGCTTATTCTACAGTTGGAACGCCTGATTATATTGCTCCGGAAGTTCTGCTGAAGAAAGGATATGGAATGGAATGCGATTGGTTAGCATCTTTCTGCTTTATTTGGTTTATTTTTATATTTCAAGATAACCTTTCGATGATATTTTGCTAAATCAACTTCAGGTGGTCACTTGGTGCCATCATGTATGAAATGCTTGTGGGTTTTCCACCGTTTTACTCAGATGAGCCTATGTCAACTTGTAGGAAGGTAATGTGGAACTAGTTTCGGATTTTGCTTTGGGTCCTTGATTTCTTAACATGAATGAAAGATCTTACGAAGTATGTAAGATATATGTTGGTTTACATTTACTGGATGAGAATAGATTCGTGAAAGAATAAAACAAGAAAGCCAACGGAAATAAAACAGGCAGAAATTGGAATAGAACTTCTAATGTTAAGGTTTACTGAAATTATTTTAGTATCTGAAGATAAACGAGAAGCTTAATATTAATGTTATTAACTCAGCCTATAATGAAAATTAATTTTTGATTGGTACATGACTCTAATTATGTAGTGAAGCAAAATGTCAAAATAAAAATTAAAATGGACTAGAAGAATGGATAAATGGGAAGGCGTCCTCTACCATTGTTTAAGATAATGTTATTGTGGACTGACGAGTCTAATTATTATTATGGATAGAATTCATGTCAAGATTATTGTCAACTCGAAGTAAATAATAATTGTTAGATTGAGGAGAATAATTTTCAATCCTTCATTGTCAATCCTTGTAAACAAAGCCTTAACTTTCTTTTTTTATTACCTAGAGCCTGGATACTGGCAACCTTATGATGGTCGGGGTCTTAAAGGGACATGGTGTAATTTTGGATTTATCATCTCTAATTGTGTAGTTTAGTTAACTATTTTGGAATTGACTCTTGTGGTTTGATACTCTTTTCTCAGTCGTGACTAATTTTCTCTTTAACCTATGGTGCAGATAGTTAATTGGAAAACTCATTTGAAATTTCCAGAAGAAGCGAAACTCTCTCCAGAAGCGAAGGATCTAATTAGTAAACTCTTATGCAATGTTGAACAAAGGCTTGGGACCAAGGGTGCAGATGAAATAAAGGTGTTGTGTGGTGTGTTCTGTTCTAAATGTTGATCAACAATTCACAAATTGAGTTCCTAAAATAGAGTGATAGTTAAATTATTGGTTGATTTGGCTTTAGGCACACCCATGGTTCAAGGGCATTGAATGGGACAAGTTGTATCAAATGAAAGCTGCATTTATTCCTGAGGTCAATGATGAACTGGATACTCAAAATTTTGAGAAGTTTGAAGAGGTACACCAGTAATTCATTTTCTGTATCTATAGCAGAACTGTTTCTGGTACCCTTTTGTTAACTTCTTCTATCCATTATGGATGGTGTTATAGACTGAAAACTCAATTCAGACGTCATCGAAATCAGGTCCATGGAGAAAGGTTAGTTTGTCAGACTCCTGATAATTTATCATTGGTTTTAATTTTACGTGGACAGAAGTGTTTTCTGTGGCCATTCTATAACTTGCATCTAAAATTTCCTAATATATTGGATCATAGGCTCTTTTTTCTTCTGTGACTTATTCTATCAAATTCGTTTTTGGGGAGGTAGCTGAAGTTGATAAGATTGCTGGGTTTTTTCTTTTAGACTCTAGTCTCTATTTTTAAAATTAATAACCAGATGGTCCTGACTGTTTGTTGGAATCGGAACGGCAGGAGATTCTTAACAACTAGAACTATTCTTTTTTATTCTCTTTGTTTGGGGAGGGGTGTTAGGCCAGGGACTTTAGATGACCTAGTTCTGTTTTAAAAGAACAAGAAATCGGAATGACAGTTACATAATTCAGACAGACATTGACCTGCAAATCACTGATATATAGGACATTGCTAACTAATATGCTGCCTATTTGCTGATTTTTTTAATTGTTTAATGCAGATGCTGTCATCGAAAGATATTAACTTTGTGGGTTATACGTACAAGAACTTCGAAATCATCGATGATAATCAATTGCCTGGAATCGGTATCTCTGCCCCCACTTATTTCAATACGAATGAAAATTTTTCAACAGATATATCTATTCTTTTTTCTCCCTCTCACTACCCATAAACCAAAGAACAACAGTACGCTTGTCTTCATTACTCTTGGAGTAATGCAAGGCAATGTAGGTTCTTTCATTGGTTGTCTTGGTTACTCATTGCAACTTCCCTTTGCATTTTTTTTCTGGGAGAAAATGCTGTAGTTAGTCGAGTTATACATGTGGAAAGGTAGATTATGTTCATTTCTTGCGTTCTTGTTTGTCCATAATGCTTTAGCATGCATATTATTATCTTAGTTCTCTAATTTATGATCGGGATCAATTTTACGACACAATAATATATTGTATAATGTTAAAATAAATGTTTGTTTAGTTCATACGTAACTAAATGCTGCTACACACGAAAAGCACTCTCCCTTCTCTTAGATTGGAAATATTGTCTTTTACAACATCCATTTCCATGGCCCTTTTTTAAGCATCTTACCTGACATGTCTGCGGCTTTTGTTAACAGCTGAATTGAAGAAGAAGAGCACAAAATCTAAAAGACCTTCCATCAAATCTCTTTTCGGTAATTTTCAGAAATCTTCATTTTCTGGTTGCTGCTATTCCATTATTTGTTCTTGAATTTTCTTTTCATGCTTTCTGTTAAGATTGCCCCATTCAGATCTTCCTTCGTTAATGTCTTTTAAGTTATTGCTTTGGTCTATAACCGCAGAAAACGAATCTGCAATGGCGACCAATCAACAACCTGTTCAAGGCAGCTTTTTGAAACTCTTGCCTCCCCAACTAGAAGTTCCTGAGAAACCGATGAGCGCCAATGGGAAGCATTCATGATTTCGGCCCATCGTCGGGGTTACTTCCAAAGACCGATCACGTGCTCTTTGGTGAGAAAACTACCCTTTTGTTTAACTGCTGCTTTACATATTTGGGTAAATTTTGGACAGGAGGTTTTAGAGAGGGAGGGCAAAGGCCTAATAATCTGTTGGGAGTGAGAAAAGACAATCAAACATTGGCTCATGGATCGTCTGGTTTCCATTAGTCTCTGTAAAATATTTCCTTTCCTTTCCTTTCCATTGGAGGTATAGGAGGTTGTTCTTTCCAAAACTCAAACTCGTGACTTGTTAATTCTTTTTCTTTTATTTATTTCCATCCAACCCCTCTTTCGTGCAAGATTCAAAGCTTCCTTTGTTCAATTCTAGAATTACTGTTCTTGTAATTAACTTACTGTTGTTGTTGTTGATAGTTGTATCATTTTACACATGGAAATTTTAGATTCATATTAACATGTTCTAAGTTGCGTGTGTTTTGCTTCTCTTCTCTCTCCAAAGCTTATTAGTTCATGGCTTTTATAACTCACTTCATTCTGCCCTCTGTGCCTGGTTAAATTTTGCTATTACCCTCCAAATTTTAACGAGAAATTAAGGTTAGGAATCACGACTCTCCACAATGGTATGATATTGTCCACTTTGAGCATAAGCTATCTTCTAAACCTTCATTTTGCCCTCTGTGCCTGGTTAAATTTTGCTATTACCCTCCCAATTTTAACGAGAAATAGGTTAGGAATCACGACTCTACACAATGGTATGATATTGTCCACTTTGAGCATAAGCTGTCATGACTTTGCTTTGGGCTTTCCAAAAGGAGTATTCGTTACTTATAAACCCATGATCTTTCACTAAATTAATCAATAAAGGACTCACTCCCAATGATCCTCAACAAAATATCCTGAAGGTTAGGCTCATATTCTTTTTTGTCTCGAACTTTTAGGAAAGTAACAATTTAGTGTTTGAATTGTTAGTTTGTAATGATTCGGTTTCATTGTTTTTTAATTCTGTAATAATTTAATTTTTGAATTTTTGAATTTATTTTAAAAATGAATTATTTAAATAAACTAATGTTTAGTTGACATATTTTAATTGTTATGTCATCATTCCATTACGTACAAGAGGAGTCTAAACAATAATTTGTTCAATTGAAAATCAAATTCAAGCCTGTGAGACTAAACATGTCATTTTTGGAATTTCAATAATCAAATAGAAACTAAATTAAAGTATTAAGGTCCAGCCGTGTTAGTTTTAAAAATATAAAACTTTATTTTTTCGTTCGTTGTTTTAATATTAGTTGGCATTTGAGTGAAAATCGAAAAGAATCCTCTCTTTAAAAAATGATTTTAAAAATTTCGAACATGACATATCAACTAATATTTTTTCAAAAAAAATTTGAAAATAAAAAATTCTTAGACGCTCCTACACTCCCCCACCCCCAAATAATGTTACGATTGAATTTTATGTATTTATTTATTTTAATATTATTGTGTTTAAAACTAATTAAAAATGAATAGTTTTAAGAAAACCTAAATTATAAATAAAATATATATATATATAAAAAATCCCTAAATTAAATATTAAAAAACTTTAAAAGTAATTTGGAAATAGAAATTCATCAAATACAATTACTAATATATATTTTAAATGAATAGAACCTCCAAATTTTATGATTATAAATTGACATCTAACCTAATTTTGAAATAAAATAAAATTTAAAACCAAAAGGAACCATTCAAATTAAATTAAAAGAGAGAGAGAGAGAAAGTGTGTAATTATCAAATGAATTTAAAAAATGTTTGAATTTGGTATGCCATCTTAGGATATTATGTGTACGAATTATATTTAAAAAAAAAANATTCATATCTCCCTAAATACTTTTATTTCAAATTAGAAAGTTAATTATAAATTTACCTTTTTAAATCCTTTTTTTAATAAAACAAAACCCTTTTAAGAAAAAAAAAAAAGGCTTTAATTGATAATATATTAGGTTTTCTTCGACCCTAAGACATGACCAATAATAATAATAAAGTTAAATTAATAAAAATATCCTACACGTCGTTTAAACTTAGCCAATAAACTATATATGTTCATGTAGAGATGTTACGTTTTGATCTATAGACCCGTCACAACGAGATGAGACAAAATAAACGTGTGTCTCCATCGGGAGCATTTTATATGTGTATTACAAAAAAAAAAAAAACTTTAAACTCTTCTCCATTGTGAGCGTTTTTAAAACTCTTCATAAATTTCAAGAGTATAGCTATCACGGACGATAAACTAGCCGACAAGAGAGACTCGCATTAGTATGATGATGTGTTTAAATTTTTTTTTTGATGCTATTGGCATTGTTTGCTAACAATGGCGTGGAATTTATGAAATAAAATAATATATTATTGAATTTCGTATCGTACCTGATATTGCAACAAGGATTAAGGATCAAGACGATACCCATCTTGGTTTAATTGAAATTAATATTGGTAGATTACCTGTCTCGTCCTCTTCGACCTGAGCCACTAAAGTCCACCTCGGTGGACATTTTCGATGTTATGAATAGGGTTAGAAGCCTACGAGTTCATTGTCCATACCTAATTTAAATTAATTCTATACTTCCATGCCAATTTATGAGAGAGACAAAATTTCAACTATTGAAAGAATTAATTTTTCAATTATATATATATATATATTAATGAAAATAGTTAGGATATATTCCTTAGAATTCTATTTTATAATTTTTTATTTATTAAATATAGCTTTTTTTATAAACTTAATACATCATAATTGAACATACTAATTTTAAAATGTTTGAATTTGAAATGACATTTATATTAAAAAAATAAATAAAAACATTTGAATTTCCATGTCATTTCCTATATAAATAATTTTATTTAAATTAAAAAGAAATAAAAAAGAAAAAGGCTTTAATGTGTGTTAATAACTTTTAAGGCATTGATTTTTGTTCGGCCACGTAATCACCCTATCCACCTATTTTGAAAAGAAAAATACATAAACTATAGGCAATTCACATTTTCAAATTTTATTAATATAAATAATTAAAATTAAAATAATACCATATTATAAAATGCATTATTGTCACAAAACCTAATCTTATTTGATAATATATATTATTACAAAGTCCATATCGATCCTAACTCTTGCCATGTCTGATATTGAGCGTATCCCCACGTCCAACCTCCCAGACAGTAATTTATGTAAAAAACAGATAGAAACATCCGATGTCTATCACGATTCGTGTTTAATTACTATCTCGGCAAGTGATAAAAATGTACTTAGAGACACGTAATTTTAAGGCTTAAGTATATATATATATCAAACATAGAGAAATCTCTCCCTACTGTATCCCTCAATGGAATGAGAGTGATGATGAAAATACGACGTTTAAATATTTATAATTATTACATATACCAACAAAATGCATTTTTATTTTTCGTAATTCAATTTCAAAATTGGAAATGTGAATTAATTTTGGAAAAATATATTAAAAATTTTGAGTTAAAATATGTTTAAAAAAAAAAGATAAAGTTAAATTTAGGCCGGTTTTGCAATTATTATTGCAATAAATAAAATAAAAAAAGAATATTTTAGGGGGAAAATGATCTCAACAAGCGTAAATTTGGACACGTTTGGTGGTTCCCAACTAATATTTATTGGAATAAATAATTATTAAAAATAAAAATAAAAGAATTAATAATATTATTATTATATCATATTATCATCCAGCTTTTGGTGAATCAATTATCACTCACCGTACTTTCTCATCTATTTTATTTTCCTTCCTTTTTCTGTGCTTCTCCTTCCCTCCTTTTCCTCTTCTTCAATCACATCTCTCAAAATACCTTTCCCTTCTCTTCCGCCATATTCAATCTCTTCTTCAATCGCCATAAATCCCTTCTCAATTCCTTTCACTCCTCTGTTTCCAACTCTTTCACTTCAATTTCTTTTTGATTCCTTGCTATGAACCACTGTCTCACAGGGATTCGATTCTTTTCATCTTCTAAATTCCATCGTTTCCTCCTTTACTCATCTTTGCACTCTCTGACAATTCCGATTTAAGCATCCTTTTCTTTCTCCTTTTCTGTGTTTACTTCCAGAAATTACACTATCTTGCTCTCCCCCCAAAAGACAGAAGAACCCTTTTTTGTTCGTTTTGGGGATTGGGGTTTTGCTTACTCACTAACTTCTGTTTCTTAGATTCTTCCTTCTCTATCATATTTTCGGATTTTTTTTTTCCAGAAAGTGAAATTTGAAGTATTTTCGGCGGTCTGGAGTTGGGTTTTTGAGCTTTTCTTTCTTTTATTTGAAGCTTGAAGGTTTTTCTTCATCGCCGTGTTTAATTCCAAGTTGGTGGATCTGAGATGGTGTTTGGAGATTGAAATCGTATCAAGGATCTAGGAATTGCGGATTGGTAGTTCAACTGTTCTTGTACGGTTGGTGTTTTGGATTGGGCTTTGAGTTGTGGTGATAAAAGGGTTAATCGCGAGGGCTTTAATTCGATTCGAGCTAGATCATGGAGCATGTAATCGGTGGGAAGTTTAAGCTGGGCCGGAAGATTGGAAGCGGATCCTTCGGTGAACTGTATTTGGGTATGGATTTTATAGTTTTTTGAGAACCTCTGTAGTTAATATTGATATTGATCTGGATTGTTGTAGGTACTAATGTGCAAACTGAGGAGGAAGTGGCTGTTAAGCTGGTATGTAAATGATCTTCCCCTTTCCCTTCCCCATCCTTCCTATATTTAGTGCCTAACTTAATCATTACTATAATTATTTGACTCGTACCTGTTCTAAGAAAGTCGAGACATTTCGAATTGTTTGTTGACATGGACAAAGTCAAGGAAAACCTCTGAAATTATTCAATATTGGACCTTGGACATATAATAGTTCCAAATCGAATCTGATTTTTTGTTTGTCTTGTGGTAGCATGATAGTATGTTCATGAACTATTCTAGTATGTAACTCGAATTTGAATGCACCCTGTGACTTAGGTTCCTCACTTGCTCCAAACTGGTTGAAGTTTATGGCAGTAAGCATAATGGGGAACGCGTTTGTATCTCTATATTCCTTAACAGTGATATATTTTCCTTGCAGGAATCTGTGAAAACCAAGCATCCTCAGCTTCACTATGAGTCAAAACTATATATGCTTCTTCAAGGAGGAAGTGTGTTTGTTTATCTCTCACTACTTCCCTATTGAGTTTGATTTTGATCTTGTTACTGTTATTCGTTTCGTTTAGTTTAGTACGCGATCCGTGTGTGTAGCTTATATATTGTTCATTTTGTGAAGCTGGTATACCTCATCTCAAATGGTTTGGAGTTGAGGGTGAGTATAATGTTATGGTTATTGACCTCCTTGGGCCAAGTCTTGAAGATCTGTTCAACTACTGTAATAGGAAACTGTCCTTGAAAACAGTATTGATGCTTGCTGATCAGTTAGTAAGTATGCTGTTCTTGAAAGAAGGTTCAATTCAATAGGGTTATTAGGCTTATTATGTTCATTTGTTTCCTTAGATAAATAGAGTTGAGTACATGCACTCGCGGGGGTTCCTTCACCGCGACATAAAGCCTGACAACTTTCTAATGGGGTTGGGGCGGAAGGCTAACCAGGTATTTAATATTATGTATCCCATCTGTGTGTGCCGATTTATTTAGGCCTTTTCTTGAAGATCATACAGCAAAGTTCATTTAAGATGTGCTTGCTATGTGTTTTTGTTGGTAATTCACGATATAATTACAACTTAAATAAGAGCTAGAAGGATGCTTTGATTCAGTCGGTAATTTAATTGTCACGACTCACATTCGATTGTTGAAGTTTTCTGTCTACCAACTTTCCCCACCTGACAACAATGAGGGGAGAAGCGTAAGGGGTTTATTGTTATCAGGATTCTAATTTCTCTTTGATTGATAAAGCCATATAGACCACTTAGCGTGAGTTCTTCCAATTTGGGATGCAAGAATGGATTGTTCTTGATTAGATTTTAAAAAATTCAAATTAATCTTGCCCGTTGTGTTTTGGCTCTGTGTGAATGCGGTGTCTGTGGGGCAATGAAAATTTGTTATTTAGAGCTCATGCACGATGACGTTTTCCTAAGAAGCCTGTTGGCTCATTATTGAACAGGTATATATTATCGATTATGGTCTCGCAAAAAAGTATCGGGATCTTCAAACACACAAGCATATACCATACAGGTATTTGAAAACTAGCATCTGATCAAAGTTGTTAGCTTCTTGCTTATCTGATAATTCAAGTGAGAAGCAAAGACGATAATACTGTCCGCGCATTTTCACCTCAATTACTTTCCATTTGGTTGGGTGAAAGTTCTTTTTATCTGAGCATGCTAGCATCATTGTGCAGTATAACTTGTCTTTGCCAAAACTCCCTTGAATGAATCTCTTTTTGTTCTTGGCAGAGAAAATAAGAATCTCACAGGAACAGCTCGCTATGCAAGTATTAATACCCATCTTGGAGTTGGTAATTGAGCTATTTACTCTTCGATTCATCCATTATGATATTCAATTCTTTGAAACCGTTCCGATATCTATTTAGTATATATTTTGTTTGATTGCAGAGCAAAGCAGAAGGGACGATCTTGAATCTCTCGGCTATGTGCTTATGTATTTTCTCAGGGGAAGGTTTGATGCTTGTCTTGTGTACTCTCTATTCTTCTTTCTTTTAATCCAGTCTAAAATTTAATTTGTTATTTCAGCCTTCCCTGGCAGGGTTTGAGAGCAGGGACCAAAAAGCAAAAATATGATAAGATTAGTGAAAAGAAAATGCTCACTCCTATTGAGGTATTCCTACATCTCTTACTTAATCTGTTGAAGAGAAATAGAATAAATCACCGTCGTTCACCGAAAATGGGCGAACTATTGGCTATATTGGTCATCATGTTAGCTATATGTTTGAGCTATGGTGGCCATTTACTCAAGAATTAACTACCCTACAAGCTTTCTAGGCTGAATTTTGTATCAAACCATTGTCATAGCTCATGGTTATAAAAGAAAGAGATTTTATGTTATAAATGTTTAAACTCGACACACCGGGAGGCCTTCCATGTTTTTTTAGGTCCTCTGCAAATCTTTTCCAATGGAATTCACATCATACTTCCACTACTGCCGAGCCCTAAGATTTGAAGACAAACCAGATTATTCGTATCTGAAGAGGCTTTTTCGAGATCTTTTCATTAGAGAAGGTTAGTCCTATCCTAAGGCCTACTCGAACTATGTGCAGTCACAGTTGAAGACCTTATCTTGTTGCATCCTCCATTTTCAACTGAAGTTTCCATGAACTGTATCAAAAGTGGTGATAATGGGCATGACACTTGTAATTTTCATTACAGGTTACCAATTTGACTACGTGTTTGACTGGACTATATTGAAATATCCACAGATCGGCTCCAGTTCGAGGACTCGAGTACGTATCTAAATACTTTCCACGTTGTCAAGGGAAATGAGATGTAAAGCAAGAACTATATTTATTTACCTTGATAGTTTCTTCTCTTAATGTTCTTATTCTTGTTTCTTATCATCAGCAGCCAACTGGGAAAGCCGCTGTAAACCCTGGACCATCTGCTGAAAGAGTGGAGAGACCTTTAGGTATGTCCCTTATCCCTGCAAGGTATCGAAGTTTGTTTTAAAGCTCGCAAATGCTGATATTTCCTACTTCAACTAGTTGAACCATATGGTCGTGTCGAGGTCTTGTAGCATTTGGGTCGTTCATGTTCGACTGGATTGTCTATTAGTTCCTTTAATTTGTTTAGTTGAACATACTCTCTTTGAATGTCATTTAGTGGGACAAGATCTCCGTGATAAATTTTCGGGTGCCGTGGAGGCTTTTGCTAGAAGGAATGGCACTGGACATGGTCTACACAGTGATCACTCCAGACATAGATCCTCTGATGATGTGCCTTCCTCCAAGGATGTGGTGAGTTGAATCATCCACAAGAAAATCATATACTAGAATTCTTTGCCTTTGGTTGCTATCCAGTTCTCTGGTAATATTATCTCCAGTTATAGTATTTCTCTACCTCCTCCAATATTGCAGCAACCGGATTCGGAAAGAGCACGGAGTTCTTCTCGACAAGGGAGTGCTTCTAAGAGACCTATCTTATCCAGCAGCCGGCCTAGCTCCTCTGGGGAGCCAAGTGAACTCCGCTCAAGCCGACTTTTCTCAAGCAGCAGTCGTCTGTCTGCTTCTACTCAACGAGTTGAGCCAAAATCATCCTTCCTCCGTTCTTCGGTTACAAAAGGCAGCCACGACGATGCCCTTCGAAGCTTTGAACTATTAACGATTGGCACCGGAAAGAAGAAATAAGAAGCAATCATTGGGTGAGGGAATGCATGCTTTCTCTGTTGTTCCCGTTGGATTGCATCAATATGATGATGATTTCTAACATTTGTATGGTGTCTTCATATTCATCTCTGGATTCCATCCTCAGGTATGGAACTTAAAAAAACTCTCTCCCGCCTCCCCCGACCCGCCCCCAGTATGTATATGTGCCTCTTCAGGGGTTCATATTAGTTTATATAAACCTTTTAGACTCATGAAACAGAGAGAAATTAACAAAGCTCCGGGAAATTGTTGATACATTTGAGGCAGCTGTAACTGTAATAAGTACCTCTAGCATATTCATTCTTTCACGGTAAAGAGTTTCGACATGAACCCGGGAGACTTCGATGATAATGATGATGATGGTGATGATGCAACGGATGGAGATGACTCATTTGAACTCGTTTTTTTTGTTCTTGGATGATGAATAGAAAGAAACCTCAGCTTTAACTTTCTGTGTTAATTATACATCTGCTGCTGCTGCTACTGTTTTCTTATGAGGATCTGATTTTCCAATGACTTTTACTTTCCCTTTCAATTTCAAATAATATGCCTGTAATGGGATGAACAAATATTTGCCTTTATGGATGATAGTGTGCTCGAACAGTTCAATCGAGTTCGTCCGAACTAATATTTTATTTTTATTCGTTCAACATAATTAGGTGGAGATTCTTTTAGAACTCTGTAACTCATTGTAGGTTCGAGAAACGGAGACAAGAGGTGTATGAACGAGATATACAACAGGAAGAAGAACTGAATAGAATTTTTTAATGTTTGGTGATCTTAGATGTGTTGATATCGATGATAACTTACTGTCTCGATGAATCATTTCATCCGGACGTAAAAAGATTATGTATCTTAAGTAAAATCTCACTTATTAATTATTGAACACAATTAATTTTTTTGAAAATAAAGGAATGGTCCTACGTTTTAGCAATAATAGCATAACTGAGTGCAAATTTGGAAAGACATCTAATGCTTTTGGCAACTTTATGGTCTGTCCTAACTCAAAAGTTCTTCACTAATAATCGTTGTTTTAAATTCACAAGCTTTTTGTATGATCCGCCTCTCCGTTGTCTCACATACCATCGATAAAAGAATAATTTTTGCAGTATTGTAATCATGCGGGTAAAGATGACCGATACGAAAAAAATAAAAGATCGTCCCTTTAAAAGACAACATAATATGTCGTCTTGGTTAAAGAGATATTTTAATTGGCCAAACCATCGCTAGCAAATATTATCCACTTTAGTCCGTTACGTATCGCCGTCACCTCACAGTTTTAAAGGTTTCCACACTCTTATTTTGTTCCCCTCCCCAACGGACGTAGGATCTGGAGAGGGTATGTCTAGCTCTCATACCATTTGTAAACAGCCTAAGTCTACCATTAGCAAATATTGTCTACTTTGACCCGTTACATATTGCCGTCAGCCTCACTATTTTAAAACACGTCTATTAGAAATAAATTTCTACACTCTTATAAGGAATGTTTCGTTCTCCTCTCCAACCGACGTGAAATCTCACGTTAACCCATTTCTTGAAAACATAAATAAAAGAGAGAAAACTTATGAAATCTTGAATTTTTAAACAGTGTACTAATCTTCATTTTCTTTAAGCCTTTCTTAGTCATTCTATTTTCGGTATTGCTCTTATTCGGATGTGATCTGATTCATTCATGTACTCTTCCTTTACTCGAGTGTCACATATATATACAAAATCAACCCAATTTAACTACTTGGCTTGACGTGCTTTGAAGAAAATACAGTATTTGATGACTCCAACATTCATCTGTAATATGACTACATTATCTACTTGTGTTAAAGTATTTTAAGTGTAACAAAATTTGGTAATAAACCATTTTTCTTCGGATCAAAATCAAAATTAATTAATTAATTTTTTTTAGTTCATATAAATTTAATTTCTTTAACTCTAAATATATGTCTATTTAATTCTAACATTTAATTTATTTTTCTAATGTCAAGAATATTTCACATTTAATTTTCATAATTATCCAACCCAATAATTAGTTTATTAGTATTTTCAAATAAAGGTTCAGTTTTTTAAGTAACAGCCCCACCAGACCAACCACAGCCCTCTGAATCTGTGGGTTCTGGCGACCGACAGCAGTACAAGCCTGAGCCACTCAGCGCGCAACACCCACTGCCTTTCTCACGAGAAGCTCATCTCCTTTTGATCCTTGAGCCCCCAAATTGTAAGAATAAAAGAAGATTATATGGTTTCTCTGTAGCGACAACGTACTTCCAGGATTTGCCACTCAAAACTCTCATTTATTGTAAGTGGGTCTCTCTCTTTCTATCCTGTTTTTCTTATTTGAATCTGGTAATTTTCACTTCCGTAACCTGTTTGATATAATGCCTCTTGAGACATATTCCCATGTCCTTGAAAAACTAGTGGGGCTATGAATGCCCGCAACCTGTTTGATATAATGCCTCTGAGACACATTCCCATGTCTTTGAAAAACTAGTGGGGCTGTGCATGCCTGCAACCTGTTTGATATAATGCCTCTTAGAAAGAAAAAAAGAATATATAAAATTGGTGGGGCAATGCCTTCGAGAAAAACTTAAACATCTCATTAAAACTAGTGGGACTGGGAGTGTGTCCATGGACATGTTTAATATAATGCCTCTAAGAAACAGTTCCATTATTTTGGGTACTTGGGTCGGTGTTGGTGACTCTAGAAACTTGTTTGATGTATTGCTTGTAAGAGACATTGTCATTTTGTTTTAAAAAAAAACCCCCCAAAAAAAAACCAATGGGGTTGTGGTTGTTGGTGATGGCCATAACCCGTTCGATGTAATGACATTTTGTGAGATTTCACATCTGTTGGAGAGGGAAACGAAACATTCTTGATAGGAGTGTAGAAACTTATTCCTAATAGACGTGTTTTAAAATTAGAAGGCTGACAGCGATACGTAACGGGCCAAAAGAGACAATATTTGCTAGTGGTAGACTTTGCCTGTTACAAATGGTATCAAAGTTAGACACCGGGGGGTGTGCGAGCAAGGACACTGTGCCTTTTAAGGAAGTAGATTGTGAGATTCCACATCTCCGGTATGAACAAAACATTTCTTATAAGAATGTGAAAAACTCTCCTTAACAAACTGTTTTAAAATTGAGACTGACGATAATATGCAATGGATCAAAACAAATAATATCGACTAGCGGACAAAATGGTGTTCTTCTAAGCTCCTTGTTCCTCTTCTCCCATTAATTGCATCAAAAGTTGGTGAAAATTGGGCGTTTTATTGGGGACAAAGGGAGGGGATAGGCCAATGCCAAGTCCACTGCATGCCCTATTAACTAGTCACTGAATTGTCCTTAGTGCACAATAATTCCTTACATTATTGTCTATTCAAGCTGTGTCATAATTTTCTTATTGATTATTTAGTATCTTATAACAAAAGAAAAGAAAGCTCACAGGCACAAACTAATTCTAGAGGTTATAATTTTTATTTAAGGAATGACAATTTTATATTTTAATTTTTGATAAATTATTATTTTTGTTCATGTGTAGAAAGCTAGAATTTAATCTGGGTTAATAAAATTTACAGCAGTTATTATTTATGATAATTTTATTTAAACATAAAGACTAAATTCTATTTTTTTATAATTTAAATTAAAAAAATAGGGAAGGAAAATGAAAGGAAAATAAAAATCTTTTAACTCTTTTATAAAATTACATGAATTAGGGTTCAAGGTTCAGCATGGAGGTATTAGGTAAAAACCCATGTAGAATAAGGGCAGTTTAGTCATTCCAACAGTAGTTCTTCTGACTTCTCGTGGAATGGAATTTTAATTTAAAAAGAAAACCGAGGAGAATAATATCCAGACTTTCTCCTCTAAAAAATGATTTTATTTTAAATAAGGAGATTAACGAATTAAATTACAAAATTTAGTCTTATAAGTTTTAAATTTTTAAGATTTTTAATTTTGTATTAGAAAAAAAAAATCCAAAAGTAAGGAATCTATCCGACATAAATTGAATTTTTCCAATAAATTTGTAAATTATTTTAAAAATATGGAACAAACCAAAATTTATTAAATATAAAATTGAATAATGGAAAATTTATAAACCTATCAGACGAACCCAAAGTTACATATTCTATATTTTCTAAAATTAGAAATTTATTTGACCCAAGTTCAGATATTAAATCTTAAGTTATAATCAATATATATATTTGTTACTTTGTTAACATTAAATATAATTATGAGGTTAATTTTAGAAAAATGGGTAAGTATTAATAAGAGTGGTAACCAGGGGCAAATTCGTAAATATTGTAACTAGTGGGGGGCGTTAATTGTGGAACAAATTAAAATTAAAATAAGGGTTGTTTGGTACTATTGACAAATATTCAAACCCAAATTCAAAATGATACCCACTCTCCCAAAATATTAAGAAAATGCCAGCCAATCACACGTCACACATATATCTAAAATTCTACTTCACATAGCCAAATAATAATAATAATTAAATCAAATAATTGATGCCGTTTTTCTATTTTTATTTATTTTTAGATAAAAATTAATATTTAATTTTAAATTTTAGAAGGGATACGTAAATAAACAGAGAAAAAGTGATCACGAAGATATAAAGTTATGGATAAAAAAGCCTAAAAAATAATTGATAGTTAGTAATATTATTATCTATACTAATAATTATGTAATTTGAATATTTTGAATGGACACTTTTAAATAATATAAAAATATAAAAAAATTAAAAAGAAATTGGATAATATAAAAAAGTATGACCAATTTAAAATATAAATGCTAATAATAAATATTTAAGTAAATAAATTAGGATTAAATATAAATATTTGAATATATAATAAAATATTAATATTTTAGATTAAATAATCTGAACATAATTCAACAAAGATAATCACTCTGACTTCATTTGTATCGCTGTCGGGTTTGTTTTTCAACTTTATTCAGGTTTCCAAATATACCCCTCCTCTTCTCTCCATTTTCCCTTTCAGCCCAACCAAAAACGGTTCCACTCTCTTTCCTCTCTTGCTCTTGGATTCTTCCGCTGTCGCAGCTCTCTCTCTCTCTCTCTCTCTCTCTCATGGCAGCTGCCATTAAAGCTCATCTTTAGAGCTAAATGACCTTTCTCCCTTAGGTGTCTTCTTCAACCTTTTGGTTAGAGTTTAGAGCTCATCTTTTGCTGGCACAAACTTGCTTATTTCGGTATGCTCTGTTCTTTCGCCGATTTCGTTTCTTTCTCCTGTCCTTCTACTTCTTGTTCTGATCTCACGCTTACGGCTATTTCGTTTGTTTTTGTATTGTACTTGTTGAGTTTTGTTGTTCTGATTGTTTTCTGTCTCAGCAATGAAGTCCTCGACTCAGCTTGATTTCGCTACTTTTCAGCTCACGCCTACTCGAACAAGGTTTATGTTCTTCCGTTATTATACGAGTTAATTTATAATTGTTAGCCAATGTTCGAGGAATTAGATTAGATGGCTTGCTTTTGATTTGCTGTCTATTGTTCTGATGAACTTCTTTGTTTCATTCTATCCGCCATGCCGCGTTCTATTTTAGAAGCCGATTCATGATTTTAGTGTTACTTTCGCGTTGATTAGTTCTTGGTGCATAATATCCTTTTCGTTTTATTTTGTTGAATTTTGTTAGCATATTGACTAACTATCACCATTTTCTTCTAGGTTTTTTGTTTCATAGCATTTCTTTTTAAAATCAAGTATTTATTCCTTTCATTCACATATCAGGTGTGATTTGGTATTATCTGCAAATGGGAAGTCTGAGAAGATAGCTTCTGGTTTGTTGAATCCTTTTCTTGCCCATTTGAAGATTGCACAAGAACAGATGGCCAGAGGTGGTTATTCCATTCTTCTTGAGCCAGATCCTCGCAGTGATAGAATATGGTTCACAAAGGGTACCATGGAGAGGTTGTATTGATATTATGAACATTTGCCTTAGTATTGAGTTTTTTGGGCAATTCATGTTAGTAGATAGTCATATACTGATGAATTTTGCCACCATTAGGTTTGTCCGATTTGTAAGCACCCCTGAGATTTTGGAAAGGGTGTACACTATTGAGTCAGAGATCTTGCAGATTGAGGAGGCAATTGTGATTCAGGGCAACAATGACATGGGGCCTAATGTTGTAAGTATATTCTAGCGTATTAGTAACACTTATCATGTTGACATAAAATCCATCTTTCAATCCAGTTTCATCTGACAGGTAGATGACGAGCAAGGAAAGCCTACAAAGCCTATAGAAGGTGCCACCGAAGGTACTAAAATCAGTGGAGGCCTGTAGAATATTTTCTTTCCTTTTCTTAACATAGATTAGTTTCTATTTGAGTTGATCTCTGATAGGAATGGCATTAGAAATGTTATGGAGGTAGACAATATTTGTTAGCGGTGACATTAAAAACCGTGGAATTGACGACGAACCAAAGTAGACAATATTTGTTAGCGGTGGGCTTTTTACAAATGGTGTTAGAGTTTGACACTCGGTGGTGTACCAATGAGAATGCTGGGTCCCCAAGGGGGGTTGGATTGTAAGATCCCATATCGGTTGGAGAGGGGAACGAAACATTCCTTGTAAAAGTGTAGAAACCTCTCTCTAATAGATGCGTTTTAAAATCGTGAGGTGGACGACGATACGCAACGGGCTAAAGCAGACAATATTTGCTAGCGGTGGGCTTGGGCTGTTACAAATGGTATCAGAGCCAGACAATGAGCGGTGTGCCAGCGAGGACGGAGAGGAGAACGAAGCATTCCTTATAAGAGTGTGGAAACATTCTCCTAAAAAAACGCGTTTTAAAAACCGTGAAGTTGACGGCAACACATAACTAACCAAAGTGAACAATATCTATCAATGGTGGGCTTAGGTTGTTAGTCATTTTTCCTTGTTCTTTTTTCTTATGGTGCTTCTTTTTTCTTTTCTTCACTCTTTTCTTTTTCAGAATATTTTTTAATATGAAGCTAAAGTTCTGTTAACTAACTCAATATTTATGTGCCTTACATACTATGCAATTTTTAAAAATAAATTGATTCATGAATGAGAACACTGGTTTTTAACAGCAAGCAAGTCTCTTCTGGATGGTAATGAGGAGAAAGCAATTGTTCTGTACACGGTAAGTGGTACTCAAATATGCTCTTTAAACAACTTTCAGTTTTTTATTTTAATTTTCTTTGTTTAAAACATGTCAGCCAGATGCGCACTCACTGGAGACCAATGGACATACAGTGTTAGAGGAGAACTCGAAGTACATACCATCTCTAGTCATTGTCAATTATGTTCTCTACCTGCTAGACTCAAATAGATTTGTAATATGATCTACTCTATGAACAATGGCTAATACTCATTTAGTTAAGGGCAATTATCTAGTGAAGATTTATGACTTTTGCTGCGAGTACTTTTAATTTCATTTAATCCCTTTTAGAGCTCAGCTTCTGAAAGTCCTGGAGACACGCAAAACTATGCTTCAAAAGGAGCAAGGGATGGCGTTTGCTCGTGCTGTTGCTGCTGGTTTTGACATTGATCAGATGTCACCATTGATATCATTTGCCAACAACTTTGGAGCCTCACGATTGATGTATGAAGAGATTCATATTTTCAGCTATATACAAAGAGCATTATGTTAATGTTTGCATCATTTTTCTTGCAGTTAATTAATGTGAATTATTTGCTGCAAAAAACAGGGATGCATGCGTAAAATTCAAAGAACTATGGAAAAGAAAGCATGAAAGTGGCCAATGGGTCGAAATTGAAGCAGCAGAAGCACTATCCAGCCGGCCAGATTTCTCCCCTTCCATGACTGCATCAGGGATTATACTTACAAGTATGACTGACAAGCAGACAGAATCTCAAATTGAACCATCTTCAACAAATAAGGGGAATGCAATTGCAGGTGAGATATGATGATAACATTAGAAATCTGACGGATTTTGGTTAAAAATGTCTCTTAAACTGAAATCTTCCAAGTTTTGGAATGTTCATGCGGCATCATTATATTTATGAAGAGTAACAACCATCTGGCTAACTTTTAGTGATAGTCTAATCAAATTACAATTAAAGCTGAACTTAGAGCCTCTTGGTTTTGTATCAAATCCGTGCTCTTAGAAACTCTTCATTTATTATATGTGCTTTATAGAATGCTTCTCTTACTCTTCTTAATTTTGGGTTAAAGGATTTTTTGTCCACTTACTCGCCCAGATGGAAACCCGCCTATGATATACCAGTCACCACCAGGTCACCAAGAGTATCTTCAAGGGCAGTATCCTCCTCATATGTACCCTCCCTGGCCCATCAATTCTCCTCCAGTTTCATTACCTGTCTTCCAAGGATATCCTATGCAAGGAATGCCTTACTATCAGAACTATGCAGGAAGTAGCCCTTTCTTTCATCCGCATTATCCAGTAACAGAGGATTCTAGATTTGGTGACGGTATGAAAATGGGAGGAAAAAGGCATTCCATGGAAAGTGGAGATAACTCC
The DNA here is from genome assembly GCF_002806865.2 of Cucurbita pepo subsp. pepo. Lineage (NCBI taxonomy): Eukaryota > Viridiplantae > Streptophyta > Magnoliopsida > Cucurbitales > Cucurbitaceae > Cucurbita > Cucurbita pepo. The sequence goes on from NC_036654.1 coordinate 1,300,866, forward strand.
ATTGGACCAGAAACATGTCAGACGAATGCTTGGAAAACAAGAATGCCTGATGATGCAGGATCAGAGCAAGAAGATTCAGAAGATCAAAGAAAAGGTAGTCGATTAGGTAAGAAGAAATCAGGCGTGGTTGTCATCCGCAACATCAACTACATTGCATCGAAGAGGCATAACTCATCAGGCAGTGAAACGGATTCACAATCTGAAAGTGAAAGTGAAGAAGGAGATTCACAGGTTATTAGTCCAGAAATTAAACACAAGAAACCTAATCGATCCTCTAGGAGCAAAGGAAAGCATCTAAATTTTGGGGATCAATCGAACACTCCTGCAAAAACTGATTCCCCTGAAGCTGAAGGACATTGGCAGGCATTCCAAAACCTTTTACTTCGGGATGCCAATGAAGAAAAACATCATGCTGATCAAAGTCTGTTCACCATGGAAAGGGAAACAAAGCAGAAAAGGCGACAGAATAAAGTTGGTGATGACCCATTAGTTGCTCAAGGATGGAACAGAGATGAAATCCAAGAAAATGGTACTACGGGCATTGATAGAGTTGGTGGAAGAATCAACCGTGTATCAAGAGCATCAAATGATGAATTATTAACTTCCAGAAGAGATAGTCTATCAGGGGATAGCCATATGAATGTGCAGGCTACAGAACTAGATGGAGGAAGAAATGGCTACAGGAGGCCCGGTAGTGATGATTTTGTGGTTTATGGACAAAAGGGTCAAAGTTACTCTAATGGCCACTTGGATCCATTAGCTATAAATGGCTTTGATAATACACAAAAAAGCTATGATAAAAACTCTTCAAATAATTTGGATGGTGATTCTTACATAGTTCCATTGAGATCAATGACAATGGATGCAGTTGGAAAAGAAGGTAGAAGTGCTGTTGACATGGATTCTGAGTTTCCATCTTCAAATCATAAGGCAGAAAACTTGTCCAACAGAGTTGCTACCTATGAGCCAGATGTTTTGAATCTGATGCCAAAGCGTGAAGCAGAAAATGAGCCTGCTGGTTATGATCCTGCTTTAGAATATGAAATGCAGGTCCATGCTGGACGCGTACCAGCTTCGGATAAAAAAAAGGAAGTGGTAACTGATGTTAAACAAGGGACTAAAAGGTTGGACAAGGATCGAAAGCCAAAAATTACTCCTGATAGAAAAACTGGGGGGCCAATAAGGAAGGGAAAACCTTCTAAGTTGAGTCCTTTGGATGAAGCAAGAGCACGTGCAGAAAAGCTAAGAGCTTATAAAGCTGATCTCCGGAGATTGAAGGAGGAGAAGGTATTATGTTAAAAATGTTTTTCTTCACAATCATATCTATAAGCAGAACCCTGAATCTTGAGTAGTTAAGTGATATGGGAACGAACTATTTATCCCGCATGTATATTAATTTTCTTGCAAGTCACGTCCTAGTTGCAGAGTTTTTTTCTTTTTCTTTTCTGGCTAGTTTGTTCTGGACATATGACTGGTTAGAAATCAAAAAACTCCACAATGGTATGGTATTGTCCACCTAAATTAGCCAATGTGGGACTCCCTCCCAACCTTCCCCCCCTTGAACAAAGTACACCATAGAGCCTCTCTTGAGGCCTCTGGAGCCCTTGAACAACCTCCCCTTAATTGAGACTCGACTTCTTTCTCTGGAGTCCTCGAACACCTCGAACAAAGTACACCCTTTGTTCGACACTTAGTCACTTTTGACTACGCTTTCGAGGTTCACAACTTCTTTGTTCGACATTTGAGCATTTTATTGACATGACTAATTTAAGGGCATGACTCCGATACCATGTTAGAAATCATAAAACTCCACAATGGTATGATATTGTCCACTTTGAGCATAAGCTCTCATGACTTAGTTTTGGGCTTTTCCAAAAGACCTCATACCAATGGAGATGTATTCCTTTAGTTATAAACCCATGATCTTTCCCTAAACTTGCTAATGTGGGACTCCCTCCCAACAATCCTCAACGTAACTATTCTAATATCTTACTGGTTTTTTCTATCCAGGAGGAGGAGGCAATAAAAAGAATAGAAACTTTGAAGCTAGAGAGGCAGAAGAGAATTGCAGCAAGGGGTAATAGCACATTGCCCTCTCAGCAAACTAGAAAGCTATTGCCAACAAAAATGTCACCCAACTCTCAGAAAGGATCAAAATTTAGTGATTCAGATCCAGTATCATCATCTCCTCTGCCAAGGTTCCCTATCAGAACGGCTTCAATTAGTTCCAATGATTCCAACAAAGCTGCAAAACCCAGCAGATTGATTGGTGGAAAGCAATCAGCTGGAAACAGGTTAACTCAATCTGTATCTTCGTTAGCTAAGCTCAAGAAAGATAACAGTGATGTTTCAAACGACAAAAAGGTATCCATGGCTCGTATTAGAAGATTATCAGAGCCAAAAATGAGCACCAGCGATCATGCTTCTTCCATCAAGACACGGACCACCGAGCCAGCATTAAAGGCAAAAGTAACTAAGGAGACTGAGAACAAAAAAAAGATACCTAATGAGACTGAAAGCAAAAAGAAGATATCTGCTATAATGAATTTGGATAAGAGCAAGGCTGCAACTCTTCCAGAACTTAAAATTAGAACGCCTAAGGGACCTGGCGCTACAATTGGCAACTCAATAGGAACTGAAGGTGCTTGTGCTTCCATGGAAAGAAACACGGCTGAAGTCTCACATCATAATGAACTGGATGACAACCCTGTTGTTGAGAAGACTGTTGTTATGCTAGAATGTGAGAAGCCCTCCATCTGTACAGGAAAACCTGATGTCCCATCAGATTTTTCTGCCACCAAGGCTTTTAATTCCCAAATTGAAGTGTCCGGTATCAATAGAGAATCCATCAAGCACAAATCACAGGATCAGTTGAGTTCTCATGAGGTATGATTGACTGCTGCCTCAGATGTGGAAAGTTTATCAGAGAATTCTTTGAACAGTGTGATGCTTACAGAACAAGTTGAACCCTTAGAATATAAGATTCCTTAGCATTGATTGTAGGTGGAATGCTGCACAATTCTTACCTCTCTCTCCCTCTTTTCTTACAGTAGTTCAAAGAAAAATCATAGTCATTGGAAATGAATATCATTTACTATTTATTATTTTTCCATGATCACTCATTATCGCATGACAATAGTGCCCCCAGAAGGAACAAGAAGAATAAGAAGAGTTTCTTGTAAGGCAAGGCCTACTGCTGATGCATTGGGTAATACTAATGCAGTAACACTATTGGTATATTCAACAGGCCAAACGGTGCTTCAAAAAGATTACATTTGATTATTTTTTTTATTTACATACCTCACAATTGCACTATACCGGTGCTTTAATTGGTATATTAAATGTTTCCGTTTCTCAATCATTTGATCTTTATCGACTTGAAAAGCATCCTTAATCCTTTTCTTTGACTCAACAGATTTCATTATCCTGCCATCCTGCAATGATGCTAAGTTTAATAGATAGCCTTATAAACAAACCTCCTGTGTTCAGGTGACAGCGGATGGTGTAGATCAGGAAGCACAAAAGTTTTCATCTCCTAGTATTGCTGAAAACTTATATAAAGCTCCACACGCCCGTGTATCTTCTTTTGAACATCCTTGCACACGCGTTTCAGAGTATGGAAAAGCAACCCCACCAGATTTGGAGAGTGGAACATCAGGCACTGAAACTGCTAAAGCCTATGTTCCTGATTATGGAAACGCACAATTGGAAAAGATTCCTGAAGCATCAGAGAAGTCTGAGGTAAAAAAATCATCAAAAGGGCTCAGATTATTATTGAAGTTTGGGAGAAAGAATCATAGCTCAGGTACAGATGAGCATAATGAGGAATCAGATAATATCAGCGCAAATGATTCTGAAGCCAGTGATGTTGGGGCAAATACCACTTCTCACAATGAAGGTAACGTACTTATAGAACACATTTTAGTTGTTTGATAATGTCAAGAAGATGACTGAAATGCCTATATTTCTAGTAACAATCAAATACAATTTCTTTAACTATTATGGAAGATTTCTGTTCTTCCGGACTTTTTTAACCATTATGTTGAAGGATGCAAAGTTCAATTTTGACAAAAATGTGGCTATAGATGTTTCCATGTGTATTTTTCTGTGAGCTGACTATATTGCTTTGTTACCCCTTTGTTTGCTGTCATCAGTTCCTACACTGAAAAATCTGATTTCTCAAGACGAAACTCCCACTGCCAGCAAAACTCAGAAGTGTAAGCATTTCCAAAGATTTGACATGTTTCTATTTTCATCATGATTTCGAGATTGAATCCATTTTTTGTTCTTGCTACAGCTTCTCGTGCATTTTCCCTGCTATCACCTTTCTGAAGCAAGAACAGTGAAAAGAGAAGTGCATGACACGACACAATTTTGTGGTGCTGCTAAATATGTATATAAAGTCGAGGAACCATCAAGTTCAACCTTGTGTTTTGCAGGGCGCAAGCCTGATTGGGTTATGAAGAATGCAACGGTTTGTTTTTTATCCTTTTACGACTGTGGCTATATAGAAAAAGTTTTAGTAACGTTATCTTAAACATGGGCATTGTATAGTTTACGTATGTGTTCCAGTGATGAACTTCCCTGTAGTATCCATTATGGCTTTATTAAATGAAAACCAGTTTCAAATTATGCAACATTTGATCTACTGTTTAGCTGGTTGCAGCCATGACCACAAACAGAAAAAAAATGGTGTCTCATACTACTCAAGGAATGGAGGAACATCTCTTGGAAAAAGTCGAATACCATTCCATTGTTTCGTTTCTTCTCGAATGTGCTCATTCGATAACCGAGCTGTGGGACGGGCATCAAGCTTGAAATAGGTACTTGTGTGTTGTTACTAATATGATAGTCAATCATCAATTCATCATCATCATAGAATTTGCTGCCTTTTACTAGTAGTTACTTGCCGTTACCTGTTTATGCATATCATTTTAGAAACGGAGCTATTTACGTCCATATGAATCCTTTCATTTCATTCACAGCACTAGAAAATGGCAGCATTTCTCTCTTACTAGGTTAACAAGATCATGTAATGAAAATGAAAGCTTAACCCCTCCCATTCTTAGGAAAAAGATATTTGATACCCAAATTTTGCACCGTTAGAGGTATGAAAGAGTAATTGCATATGTAATGGCCCACATTTAAATGATGACTAATAGGAGTAGGGTAAGGCAGCTCTATGCTTCTTTGCTCGACTTTCGCTCGACTTTTCATGTTTGAAGTGCAACGATTAAAATATTGATGAACAAATTATAGAACTTATTATTGACTTTTATATTTATGTTAGTGAATCATTGATAATTCTTTTTATGTTATAAGCATCTGCACGAGATATCAACGATTATTGGTGTAAATGTTGGACTCTTTAATTTATAGATATATGAACTCTTTAATTTATAGATATATGAACTCTTTAATTTATAGATATATGAACTCTTTAATTTATAGATATATCAGACATGATATGTGTCGATATGTTAAATGTTTTCTTTTGTTTTGAGGGACATAATCTCTTCTAGTTAAGTCACACTTCAAATAGGTGAAAAGAGAATGAGAAAACAATATATAAATGGAAGGAAGAAAAAAGTTCTTGATTATTATCATACAGCCTTTTTCTGCGATTTGAAAAGGCCTAACTACTAGCAAGAACCTCAAGAACACCGAATAAAATTTAAGCAATAAGCTCACCAAAATTTGCATGATTTTGGATGAGAATTCAGGAATCAGTTTCAGTAAATACTATATGGCTGATATTTACACAATAGCCTTTATAACTCGAACTGTAAACAAATTAGTAAGAAAATAGATAGGAAGAAAAGGATTGATATATTTAGTCAAAACGAATGACCAAACAAGAAATGTTACTCTTGCTCATTCTTGTGGAGGCCTCCTTCGCCAAACACTCTGCTGCTTCCTGTGGGTCTTCCATGTGTCTTATCAGATTCACAACCTCTTGGTTCTTCATAACCTGTTTTTTTTCCCGAAAAAAAAATTCTTAATATATGATGTTGCCTTCAAAACTGGGTTTTCGTACATTTATTAGGAGCCAAGATCTATTCAAGCGGAAGATGTAGATGTTCTTAATGTTTAAATCTTACCTCCCATACGCCATTGCTTCCCAGTACCATAAACTCAGTTTCTGAGTAGACTCTTTTAGTTGCAACCACAATTTCGGAGCTTGTCCGGAGCTTCATTCCTATGAAGATGATTGCTCGAGTTAGTAGTTATCCGATAAACGTGCATACTTGCATTCATATGATAATATTCACTGTTTAGACTTGATCTGAAAGGCTTTCATGCTAGGTATTATATAGTCTTTACATGGGCAATTTTCGAGAATAGGAGTCATTTCTTTCCTGAGAAAAGTTCAAAAGAGAGATTACCGAGAGTTAATCTACGATGCCAATGTTGCTTAGATGAATGATGATCACAGCTTATTTGATGAGCCACACCATCTTCACACACAATGGCTCTATAGTCCCCCATGCAAGTAATCACCAGTCTATCTCCATCAATTACCAAAACTGAAGCTGATCCCATTCTCCAAGGCCCCTTCCCTTCATTTTCATCTCTTGTCTTTGTTTTTGCACTCTGATGCGCTTTCTTCATTGCCTCTGTTCCCTTCCCTTTCATCTGACACTGCAAGTCAAAACAACATTTCATGTGTTTGGAAGTGGAAAAGTTCTAAAAGTGTTCATCCATTAAAAAACGTTCATAGCATATTTCATCCTTTTAAGACGGAGTAGAATTGAAATCCAAAACTCTCAGCCTCACGATTTTAAAAATGGTCTAAGAGGGAGAAGTTTCTACACTCTTATAAGGAATGTTTCATTCTCGGATGGCTCACAACTCTACTACTAGGGAGAGTGTTCTACACCCTTATAAGAAATGGTCATTATAAGGAATGCTTCATTCTCTATTCCAACCGATGTGGGACCTCAGATGCATCCTTTGACCAACCGATGTGGGACCTTAGGTTATGAGCATAACTCATGAAGTGGTAGGTTTGAAGTCCAAAATCCAACCCTCCAACATACTGAAAGAAGAAAAAAGAATGAGGGAATGTTGAGATATACCTCTTTGAAGTTCATATTAAAGAAATGAGTTTGCATGAACTTGATGACTTTGTCACCAATTTTGGGATCAAAAACCCCAAAAAACCATAACTCCACCCCTTCAATCTGCTCTCTCTGCACCACAACTGAATCGTTTTCCGATTCCTCTTCCCAAATACTCGAGCATGACTGATCCGCCACTACGTGATACCCATGGGTCACCGGCGCCATCCACGACTGCTTACTCACCGACACCGATGACGGCCGTCGCTTTTTCCTTGTATTCCTCATCATGAACTTTCCAAATTGAAACGCCTACAAAAATTTACACCATAATCACCCATTTTCAGATTCCCATTTTACAGCCCCTCGCCATTGATGAAAACCGAGGAGAAGGGGACGAAAATGCAATAAACAGAGCTTTCTAAAAAAAACTCCATCAATCAGAGTATTCTGAGCTTTGAAGCAAGAAAGGTCCATTTGAACAAAAGAAAAAAAGGAGTTACCTTGAGTTTGTGACGAATATCTTTAAGACCCATCTGCTGAAATTTGAAGAAATGAAGCCCCTCGATGAACACAAGAAAAATCAAGCGAAAATAATCACATGGGTCAGTGGGATTTCCCTTGTTTACACTGAAAACAAGAGTGTTTCCTGGGATTTATCAATGGGGTTTGGATTTTCTGGAGCGGCGCTTCTTATTGAGACTCCATTTTTGGGGTGAATGAATTGGCAACACAATTATTAATTGTCAGTTAAAATAAGAAACTGAAAGATGTAAGAGTGAAGTTAAGTAACGGTCTGTTTCAGCTTTTTTTGTATTTTGCAGTTCAGGCAGGTAAAGAACTTGACGATTTCTCGTGAAAGATATGAGAATGCTAAGCAAACAGCTCCATTTTTCCCTAACAACTTCCTAATCCAAACTTTTTTTTTTTTTTTTTTTTTTTTTTTTTTTTTTTTTTTTTTTTTTTTTTNATTTTAGTTTCTAACGATTGCATTTTTCAATCTTCAATTTTAATGAAAATATAATGAAACTAAGATATTAATTTTTTAACCAAAATATAATTCTTTTTTATCCAATCTCTTTAAACAAAAATTCCATTATGACCATAGTGGGAGATGGATCATATCAACATTTGAATCAACATTCAACATAATTATAATTGTTATTATTAAGATTTAAAGTGGACTAAGAGCAATAACAAGTGGGAAACATCTCAATTAGTTTTTCCAAATTTAAATTCTAATTAGAGCATTCAAATTTTAGAACCGAAATTACTAAAATTATGATCAAAAGTTTCACTCAACAATAAGGTTTAATTTAAAATGAGATAAACCTGCAAAAACTTTAGTTTAGAAACATAAAATAAAATATAAGCAACTTAAAAAAAGGCATAAATACAACTTAAAAAAAAGGCATAAATACAGATGTATAGATGTACAAAATCAGCAAAGCTTCAATGTTGAAAACGGGCTAATTTAGGAAATGATCTGAGTTTATAAGTAAGAAATATCTTCTTTGGTATGAGGCCTTTTGAAAAAGCCCAAAGCAAACCCATACGAGCTTACGCTCAAAGTAGACGATATCATTCCATTGTAGAGAATTGTGATTCCTAACAATTAACTCATAATAACTCTTCACCTTTCTAGTATCACTTTCTGCAACAAATGAAAGACCAGAATTCGCATTCAAGCCAATTAAACATAAGGGCCTTTTACAAAGAGGATGATAAAGTAATAACAATTAAAATCCAAATAAGAAATTGGCGTATTAAGATTAAAAATGGACGAAGTTGAACACAATGACTTAAAGGCAATGATACTGCTACAAAAAGTTTGGATCTATAAATCAACGACTTATAGATGTTAAAGAAAGTTGACAGCAAAATGGGAAAATCCATTGAAAAAATGAACCTCTAGGCCTCGGCCTTCTTCAACTTCGAAAGCTCTTGCCTAACCAATCCTGCCCTCTGCATAAACCAATCAAAGCCCATAAGGATATTAGCACTTGTATTTAAAATAAAAATTAAAAACAGGAAAATGAAAAAGAAGATAATCAGCACAAACCTTAATCTTGGCCAACATAAGCTTGAACCTGTCGAAGTCGTTGAGAGAGGCTCTTCTCTTCTTAACAATCAATTTTCTGCCCCATGAACTATCTTCCCATTTCTTCTGAACATCTGAATGGATACAAAAACAATTGAGCACAAGCAAATAAAACTAACAGTAAACGCTCATAACAAATTGCAGTATACCCCCAGCTTTCATGGCTTCAATCAGCTCCTTCTTCTTAGGGACCCTTTTAATATCAATTTTGATATCTGTCAGGGAGAGTCTCTTAAAGTTCATTTGAGATCGCTCCATATCAGGGGCATCAACCAGAGCCTGGAAAACACAAAAATTAGCTAGTCAAGCTCATGCAAATGATTAAACAAAATTTTCCATGAAGACACTGATCAATGAGAGATTAAAAAACCAAATTGATAGAACTAACATTCGAAAAAAAAAATGGTTGCAAATTCTACAGAATATAAAAAGAATACTTCTGTAGATAAGCAACAAAACACCAAGTTGCATACTTTAAAAGAACACTTGAATCAACTAATGGAGAATGATCGAGAAGAAATGACAACCACCATTATCATGTTCTTAAAGAAAAATCAAACTTTCATAATTTCAAATGTCAAACCTAAAATTGATATTCAGAAGGCATAATAACAACACAAAAACAGTTCAGTTCAATATCTAGCAGTTTCAGCACTGAACCGTATAATACGAGTACAACGTAGCAATTATGAAGAACTTACAAAACCAGAACGAACTATAACACTACATAAAAACTGTTGATTACAGGAAACGAATGCCTACCCGATTCTGGTCGATAACATCAACGATGACAACGAGCTTTCCGTAGTCTTCACCGTAGTTGACGAGGGCAACCCTTCCGATCTCGACATACCTCTTAAACGGCTAAACAAGCACAACCAATGACCAAAATGAACAGATTGAAACGATCACGATGAAAGTAGAGTTAAAAGAAAAAGAAGACGCGATTTGCAGAGAGAATCTCACCATTTTCGCTGCTTGTTTGACGTAAGCAACTGTGAGAGCAGCGGCGCGATAGAGGAGAGACGGAAGAAAGTGGTCTTCCTGCTCCTTATAAGAGCTTCTATCTAGGGCTCGGAATTAATCGGCTTCATAGACCCATTTTGGATGGCCAGAAATTGGGCCGTCGAAGGAAGTTCAAACCCAAATCCAAGGCTTTGTTTTGGGCCTTCGAGGAAGTTTAGACCCAAATCCCAGGCTTCGTTTATGCCCGCAAGTTTAGCCCAAATCCCAGACTATGTTTTGGGCCTTCAAGGAAGTTTAAGCCCAAAACCTACTTTGTTTTGGGTCGTCGAGGAAAATTAGGCCCAAATCCCAGACTTTGTTTTGGGCCGGAAGTGTAGCCCAAATCGCATGCTTTGTTGTGGGCCTTCGAGAAAGTTTTGGCCCAAATCCAATTCTTTGTTTTGGGCCTTCGAGGAAATTTAGGCCTAAATCCCAGGCTTCGTTTTGGGCCGGAACTTTAGCCCAAATCCCACTCTTTGCTTTGGGCCATCGACGAAGTTTAGGCCCAACCAAGACTTTGTTTTGGGTCTACGAGGAAATTTAGGCCGAAATCCAAGACATTGTTTTGGGCCTTCGAGGAAGTTTAGGCCCAAACCCAGGCTTCGTTTTCGGCCGGAAGTTTAGCCGAAATCCCAGGATTTGCTTTCGGCATTTGAGGATGTTTAGGCCCAAATCCAAGACTTTGTTTTGGGTCTTCTAGTAAATTTAGGCCCAAATCCTAGGCTTCGTTTTGGGCGGAAGTTTAGCCCAAAATCAGTTCGTTTTGGGCCTCGGGGAAGTTTTAGCCCAAATACAACTTTATGTTGGGCCTTCGAGGAAATTTAGGCCCAAATATCAGACTTCATTTTGGGCAGAAAGTTTAGCCCAAATCGCACTTTGTTTTGGGCCTTCGAGGAAATGTTGGCCCAAATGCAATACTTTGTTTTGGGCCTTCGAGGAAATCTAGGCCGAAATCTAAGATTTGTTATGGGCCTTAGAGGAAGTTTAGGCTCAAATTCCAGGCTTCGTTTTGGGCTAGAAGTTAAGCCGAATCCCAGTCTTTGTTTTTGGGCCTTCCAGGAAATTTGGGCCCAAATTCAACTTATTTTGGGCTTTCGAGGAAATTTTGGCCTAAATCCAAGACTTTGTTGGGCCTTCGAGGAAGTTTAGATCTAAATCCCAGGCTTCGTTTTGGGCCTGAAGTTTAGCCCAAATCCCAGGCTTTGTTTTGGGCCTTCGAGGGAGTTGAGGCCCAAGCCCAAGCCTTTGTTTTGGGCCTTCGAGGAAATTTAGGCCCAATTCCATGACTTTATTTTGGGCCTTCGAAGAAATTTAGGCCCAAGTCCGTGACTTTATTTTGAGCCTTCGAAGTTTCGGCTCAAATCCTAGGTTTCATTTTGGGCCGCAAGTTTAGCCGAAATCCCAGTCTTTTTGGGCCTTCGAGGAAGTTTTGGCCCAGATCCAAGACTTTTTTTTTAATCTCATATTTCAAATTTTATGATAATTGAACAATATTTAGTTGCATATCCGTGTTGCTATTTATCATTAAAATTCTGACAGTTGAGGATAAACGTTAAAAGTTAATAACATCTCAATTATAACCTTTTTCTCTCTTAGTTGTCTTTTTAATGACGTCAGTCCCTTAAAAATTGAGTCGACCCCTCCAAAACAAAGCATCCCAAGAAAAGCTTCTGCCTTTTCCTGGCAGCCCAGCAGCCATCAGCCAATTGAATTTCCTATTAAAAGAACAATGGGAAGGAAGAACTCAAAATAATGATTCTTCAGAGTCCAGTACAACAAAATGGCACAAAAAAATGTCCCCCTTCCCTTCTCTTACTGTTTCTTACAGTGCCGAACGGTGTCGCGCAGATAAAGCGCCTCGGTGATAGGCCATCGCGTTGCTGCGATTCGTCGTTCGGCGTGACGGGCAGCTAGCTTGTTCTCCTTTGAGCACAATGGAAAATGCAAGAAGGGCCTAACATAAAAAATGTCCCCCTTCCCTTCTCTCCTAGTGTTTTCTTACAGTGATGAATGGTGTGGTGCTAAGCCTCGGCGATAGGCCATCGTGTTGCTGCGATACGTCGTTTGGCGTGATGGGCAGCTTGTTCTCCTTTGAACACAATGGAATTGGACTCAATGGCACAACAACATCATCAACACCTCCTGGGCTGTTCACTCCCCCCTTTACTGCTAGCTTTATAGGCTGCAGCTTTGCCTCTTCATTCTCTGCTAATACAGCTCCTCCCTTCTGGTTCTGAAACATAAACAAAAAAGAACCTAAGGATCATATTCAAAACGGGCAATCTTATATAGAGTGTTCAGATGTTTTGTTCTTACCGTCATGTCTGATAGAATTTGATGTGAAAGTTCTCTCTGGTTTCCACAAAGAGTAAATATATTTTGAATTCTCAATTTTCTCGAGAATGCGGTGTCCTTTGAGTTTTCGTCATCGTTTATTAATCCGATGCCGATCTCCGATCTCTCCTTGAGATTCTGACTTCTGTTCATAACTGTACTCACTACTCTCTTTTCTTCTATTACTTCCTTATCCTCTTCATCTTCTGCATCGTCTTCCTCTAACACAGTACTTAGGCATACTCTATCACTGTCCCTAAACCGTGATGAAACCACGTCGTGATCGACCGACTCGTTCACTTTCTCTAGTAGGCTTTGGATACCATTGTTGGTAGACGGTTGATAATCCATACCGGCGATGATCGGTTCTTGATCATCCATGTCCAAGTCCATGGACTTCACCATCCCTGCATCTGCACTTGCATAAACTCCTCCTAAGAGCCTTTTAGCAAGCCTGCAGCCATCCATGTCCCTTGATTTGTTTACAACATCATTGCTTGTTGCTGCATTATTCCTTGAATTCAATAGTCCGGTTTCGATTTCTTCCAAACGTCGTCTCAACGTTTCGACTTCGTGTTGCTGCTGCAGTATCCTCTCTTCCATTCTTCTCCTTTCCAATTCAACAAATTCATGAGCCATTCTCTGGCACTCCTCCAGCTTCCTCTCCAACTCAAGTTTCAGAATTTCGGTTCTTTCGTTCACCTTCGAATTGATCTCTTCCTCGCTCGCCCCCGATCCTCTCGAGCCTGCTTGCTCGAGCCTAGCTCTCAATTCTGCCACTTGTTCTTCTTTCTTCAAGAGTTCTCTATGTGCCTCATTTCTCTCTTTCTCTCTGAGTTTGTTCTCCTTTTGTAACTTGAAGATGAAATCATCCATGGCTGCAATTCTAGATCCCAGAATAACAGCAGAAGCAGACTCATCAGCACCACATTTATCCTTCGTCGGCGTATGCGGACCACGGACGATGCATTTGGCTTTCGCACCATATTCGAGTGTCGAGATCGTCTTGTGTAATTCTTTGGGATCAGGACTGGCACATAGAATCATCAGAATTTTGGATTTATCATCCTCAAAAGAATCCTGGAGATAGATGGATGATAGAGATCCAATCAAATCAAATCAAATCAATCTTATAAACATAATCTGAGCAAGAACAATAAGAATTCTAAGCATGGAAAGTTACCTGCAAAAGCATTGTCAATTTACTGTCTCTAAAAGGCACATGAGAATCACCATTAGCAATTGATTCAACCACTCTTTTCAGTGCAATGTTACCTTGATTAATCTTTGCTGTCTGTGATTCAGGGGAGCAACTATTTAGTTCTTTAAAACCACAAGGGGGGTTAGGGGGGGGGGGNGGGGGGGGGGGGGGGGGGGGGGGGGGGGGGGGGGGGGGGGGGGGGGGGGGGGGGGGGGGGGGGGGGGGGGGGGGGGGGGGGGGGGGGGGGGGGGGGGGGGGGGGGGGGGGGGGGGGGGGGGGGGGGGGGGGGGGGGGGGGGGGGGGGGGGGGGGGGGGGGGGGGGGGGGGGGGGGTGCTGTTTAAACAACTTTCACCTGCATTTTTGCCTCGAATCCAACTTGCCCAGCTTGCTCTATATTTTCAGAACCAGCCATATCGACAAGCATTAGGCGCCCACCGACAGTCGGCACGTCGAGGATTATCTATGAAAAATCCAGAAGATAGCAAAAAGTTATGAAAATTTCACCATCTAGATAAGGAAGAGAGTTCAAAAGCTCAAACAAACCATGCAATGGCTTCTTGAACTTCTCTCATTACAGAGTGTACTTTTAACAATCCTTCTTTTCTCCACTTTCTGAATCTCTTTGGAAATCTTTCCTGCTTCATTACCAGATAGATAAGTAGCATTCTTTGCCTTCTTCCCCATCACTTCAAGCTTCACCTGCAATAACAAAATGGCTTCAAGCTTCCAATTCCATAAGAACAGTCCAAACTATATATATATATATATATATATATATATAACAAACTTAATAGTACAAGCAAATCAAACCCAATAGAAATTTGAAAAAGCTTCACATTTCTTGAATGAAAATTATCATCGTTCTTTCACAAAAGCAAAGAACTAAATCTAGACATGGAAGAACAGAGACCAAATAGGCAAGAAATTGAGGGATTCTGATCATATTACCTTAGTGGCACTGCCCTTAGGCCAGCCAAGCCCTAGCCCTCCACCAGAATTACTCGTTAGAAGATCATATATTTCTTCATTATAAATCTCCAGCACCGTAACTTGTACAAACATTCCAACTCCCAACCGCTCTCCGCCGGCGGTTTCACTTTCTCCGTCGCCTAAAATGTCCTTCAGCGACCGATACACAATCCCGGGCTGTTTCGCACAGCCAAACATGGTGTGGCTCTTGCCGGCGCCAGTGGGTCCGTACATCATAATCGTACATTTCTCCCCCAACTTAACGCCGTGAATCCTCGCTTGGACGAACTTCTTGTAAAACGTATCGAGATCTTCCTCTTCCGACAGAGAAATACCATCGAGGCTGAAATCGCGGTACCCGAAATCGGCCCGAACCCGAACGTTCTGACCGTCAGGATTGATCTGCAGAATCGAAACCGGTTTTTCTTTCCGGTCAGGATATTCTCGGATCCGGCCGATTACTTCTGCTGGGTGCTCGGATTGGGAGTCTTTAATGGCGGAATTGGGGAAAGGGGATGGATGTGCCCTAGGGGTATGGAAATTGAGCCGCTTCGCTTGAGGAGTTCTCAATTGGCTCATGTGACTTTGATTTGATTTAGAAGACGGCGTTGGAGCCATTACAGTGAAGAGAACTGCAGAAGAAGAATTATCTAGATTTGATTTCAAGATTGATTTGCAGATCACTAGGGTTTCAATCGAGGGGCTTCAAGATTGGATGAAAGGAAGGACGAGGAATTAGGGGAGCTACAGGGGAAAAAGAAGAAGAAGAAGAAGAAGAAGAAGAACCGTTGAAATGAGAAAAAAGAAGAAATGGAAAAGTGCAAAAATCGTAATGATCATTTTGAAGTTCAAACAAAATATAGCCGTTGCGAATTCCCAACGTCCACTTTTTACATACTTAACAGCACATCACGCACAGCCGCTTTTTGGACTAATTTCGTTATTTTTCTTTTTCAACTTTCAGATCAAAAATTAAAAATAAATAAAAACTTCCAAATTTTATTGATGAAAATCAATTTGTCAATGAAACGGGAAATCAAACTAATGTCTTGCAAAATAAGAGAAATGTGCCCAACTGTTATGCTAAGTCACCTTCACTTTGATACTCAGTTTAGTTATTGAGTTTGTAAATATTGTTGACAGGATATTTAAAGGGTTTCAAGCGCATCTTTTCGTACATAAGAAATTGTTGTGTAGTTAGGGCCGAGAACCTTATCAGAATTATCAAGGTGTCATCACAGAAAATGGTTATAAGATTGAGTTTTAATTGGATCAGAAAATGGTTATAAGATTGAGTTTTAATTGGATCACCTTAGCTATTGGTCATTTATGAGATCGTTTGTCATGGGGGATCTTAACCTTAGCTCGATCTATGACACACGGTTAATTCCTTTGAAACATGGCCTTTAAGGCTAATGGGAGACTTGGCTCCCTTTGGGGTCTCGACCTTATTTGGCCATAAGTGCCTTGCCCAACCTTTATGGGCAATTTTCTCAACTAAACAACGCTAATACAACAATTGTTATCCATTTTCGCCTGCATCTAGCTCTTTCAAATTCTTTCCAATTCAAACAAAATGAAATTTAAATGTGTCAACAACATGCCCCTAATTTACACTTAAAACTATGAGTCATAAGTACTTTTAGAAGAATTAAACATACCTATCTATGGCTAATTTGCACTTAGATCAATCAAGAACAAAACTGTTTAAAAAGTTAGTTTTAGAAATTGAATTCAAATGCTAAAACAAAGCTTACGACTTATAGAAAGCAAATAACAACAATAAAAAATATAAAGGAAAACGGCAACTACAAACTTGAATGAATGGAGCTCGAATAGAACTGAAGGAGATTCGATAGGGCGATAAAAAAGAAACTTGTGCAAACAAATTTCCCAAAATGAAGCTTTAGCCACCCTAATAGACTTCAAGATCTAAGGTTTCTATTGAGGTCCATGCGTGAAGTGTAGCGGATCAAAATTTCTTGAATTGAAAAGTTTTGATAGAGAACTTTCTAAAAATCGGTCAAATCCTAAATCTGGAGTGATAAATGAATGAGGTTTAGTTATAGCATTATACTCAATGAATTTCACATGTACCGAATTCAGTTGATTTTTGTCTTCTTCCTTCAAATATGATCGCATACATAACCCATTTAGATTTTTCTACCATTATACACAAAAAGAACCATGACTGAGCTTTTTTTTACACCCATTTACTCTCTTTTACAAATAAAAGCTCAAACACTAATATACTTGTTTTTACTTCAATTTACTTTTAAACAATGTGAAATATGACAATAGAGATTTACTCTATGAACAATAACCTAAATAACACTTGTAAATGAGCGTAATCACAAGGTCCAGTGATGGAAAGGGAGGAAGAGTGGCAATTTAAGAATCCACAACCAATCAAAAAGTTACACCTAGGAGGGAATGACAAGAGACCAACTCCAATCAAATCTCATAGGCCAGTTGTCCCATAGCGACATTCACTCCCCACTCTTTGTAATGAGGTCTCTACACTCCTGAACCCTCCAACTTTTATCTAACAAATCCATTAATTTCAAAAATAAAAAATAAAAATATTTAATTGATAAAAAAAATATTTAATTGATAAAAAAAATATTTAATTTTTAAAAATATGGTTTAAAACAGTATATATATATAGTTATAGATTTGTGCCCTTGTACCTTAGAGGTGCAATACGGTTTCCAGACAACCTTTTTAAATGCGTCAAACGCGCTTTCAGCTTCCTTCCTTCTACATGGGTGCAAAGAAAGTTTGGCAAGGAAGAACTATTTAAGAGGAATAAATAACGACTTGAGACCATGAGACCAGGTTGTAAAATCATTAACAATCTTAAGAATATTTTCTTTTATGGCTCTTTTTTTCTCCCAAATTTTACTAGAATAATGAGTTTTACATCAAAATTTTGGTTTATTTTATCACTTCTAAGTATAAATCATTGACTCTAAGGCCACAAGTTCAAATTCATTCAGTTTTTTTTTTTTTTAAACTAAAAAAAGCAAGAAAACAATTGAAACCAAAAACAACAAAAAAGTAAGATCAATTTCCACTTTATAATTGAGTGTTGACCGGGAAATTTTGTACGACTTTTTCAATCAATTTTAGGGGGGGGGAAGAAATACCTATTTTATTTTTGGTTTTCTAAAAACGAATTCTACATATTGCTTTAAAAGATAATAAAAGTATAATCAAATTATTTAAAGGTACAAATGTGTTTGTAAAATGGTGAAAATTTGATAAAAGGAAACATAACTTTAAAAATAAAAAACCTATCGCAACACTAAAGTTACGCCGTGTTTCTTCCAGAAAGAATGATTCTAAAATCAATGGCGGTTTCCTTTCAAGTGAAGTTAACGACAGAAACAGAGAAAATTCCCTCGGATTATATAAGGCCATAACAAGGTCTTTGTGAAAGAACTTGTTAATGCATATGACGGAATCGAGTATCTGATCATCCGACATTCTTCCACAAAGAATGTTTACAAGATTAATTGCGGTTTCCTTCCAAAGAAACAAAGCAATATATCGACGGAAACGGAAAAAAATCCCATCGAAAATCGAAGGATGATACAAATTCTAAATTGGCACGACAGAGGAACGAACCTTGACAGCAATGGCTGCCGTGCCGACTAAATAAAAGATGATCGATCGAACCAATCATTTAGAACAAACACGAGAGGAATCATTCATCGATCCACATATAACTAAATAAATTCGTAAGGCGCACAATATTTTAACAGCGTACGTACCTCAATCATCGTGACTCCATTTTCTAATGCAAATATCGATGCAATATTTCAAAGCTATATATTCATGCATCCATTACAGACCTGCATTTCAGAAACCGAAGCAACCAAATATCTGAAAAACAGGAGCAAAATAAGAGAAGTATTATTATATAATCATATTAGAGATGGAAAGAGAACTGTGCGATTACAGAATTAGAACAAACCGAACCGATTCTCCGTTTCCAAACTCAGTCCTATACATTGATCAGTAACAGATTTCGCTACGCCGATATGAAAATCAAGAGAACATAAAAGAAAGAGAAAATTTCCAGAAAGCATTTTTAGTGAGAGAGAGAGAGAGAGAGAGAGAGAGAGAGGAAACTCGTCTCTCATCTCCCAATCCTTGCAGTTTTGAGAAATGGGAAATATTAACGCAAACTAGAAACTAAAATTTACAGCCAATGAAATGACGCCACGTAAGCAGTTACATTTTAATCCACCGAGCGAGCTGGGCCGGGTTAACAATCCCAGGCAAGTGGGCCCCCTCCATCTTCAAGATGCTTGCCACCTCAGCATAGCTCTGATTTTCCTTTTCAACACTAGGCGCAGCAGCGGCTTCCGGCTTCGTCTTCTTATACTCGGCTGGCCGCGAGCAAGTCATTCCAACGGCTTCACTTCGAGCCGGCTCGTATATCTCCCCAAACAAAGTGCCTTTACTGAGAAACTCATGAGCCAAGTAGCCAGCCAGAAGGCGATTCGACACAACGGAGTCGGCTCCCACAGCTTTCGGCTTCACAAACGCCTCAACTTCCTTCCGCTTCCTAGACGCCCCAGGAGGCAACATGGTGGTGGTGGTGCGTGAGTGAACACTACTCATCTTCAGCCTTAGATCATGCCACGTGGCACTACAAAATGGTAAAATCGTAAATTCCGACTCCTAAAAAGGTTCACCCGTCAAATCACTAGAGTTGGACGTTTCGGACGTAACAAATTTTAAATCGTGAAAGATAAGAGGAAAAGGACAAAAAAGAAAGAAAAAAAAAAGGAAAATAACTAAAAAAGGAAAATAATAATAAAGGACTTGGTGCGGTTAAAAAAACAACAACGAAGAAGAAGCAGACGGTGAATGCCAGTAACTTTAGCAACGAAAAGGGTGAAAACGTAAATTCCGAAGGTAAATCCAGAGAAAATGGTATGTTCAAACCGAATCCGAAACGTCGACACGACGGAATCGGATCCAGGGGCGGCGATTGTTGCGGCGGCGATGGATGAAAATACGGCCAGATTTAAGCACCGATGGCTGTCTGGAGAGTCGCCGCCGTAGACGGCGAAGGAAAAAGGAGAACCTAGGGTTCTAGGGTTGAGATTAATATAAAGAGAGATTGAGAGAGCGAAAGAGGAAAATGAAAAGAGAGAAACAAAAAAGGCGAAAATCTGAGAATATATATGGGCGAAGAGAATGAGGGGAACTGGTGGTTCTTGATTATATTTGGTGTGAACTTATGAAACTACCCTTATTGTTTGTCCAAAATTACTGGATTTGCCATCGGGTATACGAAATGACAGGAATCTCCCTGCTACGTCGTCGTTTTAGGCTTTAGTGGACGGAAGTACGATTTTCTAGCCACGATTGGTACCATTCTAATTTTAATGATATAGCCTGATAAATATAAATACGATATTCTTCATTTATATAATTAATTTCAAAAAATAAAAACGTGCAATTAATTCACGTTTATGGCGAACTAATTATTTAAACTCAATTTAATGAGCTAAGNAACTGAAGGAGATTCGATAGGGCGATAAAAAAGAAACTTGTGCAAACAAATTTCCCAAAATGAAGCTTTAGCCACCCTAATAGACTTCAAGATCTAAGGTTTCTATTGAGGTCCATGCGTGAAGTGTAGCGGATCAAAATTTCTTGAATTGAAAAGTTTTGATAGAGAACTTTCTAAAAATCGGTCAAATCCTAAATCTGGAGTGATAAATGAATGAGGTTTAGTTATAGCATTATACTCAATGAATTTCACATGTACCGAATTCAGTTGATTTTTGTCTTCTTCCTTCAAATATGATCGCATACATAACCCATTTAGATTTTTCTACCATTATACACAAAAAGAACCATGACTGAGCTTTTTTTTACACCCATTTACTCTCTTTTACAAATAAAAGCTCAAACACTAATATACTTGTTTTTACTTCAATTTACTTTTAAACAATGTGAAATATGACAATAGAGATTTACTCTATGAACAATAACCTAAATAACACTTGTAAATGAGCGTAATCACAAGGTCCAGTGATGGAAAGGGAGGAAGAGTGGCAATTTAAGAATCCACAACCAATCAAAAAGTTACACCTAGGAGGGAATGACAAGAGACCAACTCCAATCAAATCTCATAGGCCAGTTGTCCCATAGCGACATTCACTCCCCACTCTTTGTAATGAGGTCTCTACACTCCTGAACCCTCCAACTTTTATCTAACAAATCCATTAATTTCAAAAATAAAAAATAAAAATATTTAATTGATAAAAAAAATATTTAATTGATAAAAAAAATATTTAATTTTTAAAAATATGGTTTAAAACAGTATATATATATAGTTATAGATTTGTGCCCTTGTACCTTAGAGGTGCAATACGGTTTCCAGACAACCTTTTTAAATGCGTCAAACGCGCTTTCAGCTTCCTTCCTTCTACATGGGTGCAAAGAAAGTTTGGCAAGGAAGAACTATTTAAGAGGAATAAATAACGACTTGAGACCATGAGACCAGGTTGTAAAATCATTAACAATCTTAAGAATATTTTCTTTTATGGCTCTTTTTTTCTCCCAAATTTTACTAGAATAATGAGTTTTACATCAAAATTTTGGTTTATTTTATCACTTCTAAGTATAAATCATTGACTCTAAGGCCACAAGTTCAAATTCATTCAGTTTTTTTTTTTTTTAAACTAAAAAAAGCAAGAAAACAATTGAAACCAAAAACAACAAAAAAGTAAGATCAATTTCCACTTTATAATTGAGTGTTGACCGGGAAATTTTGTACGACTTTTTCAATCAATTTTAGGGGGGGGGAAGAAATACCTATTTTATTTTTGGTTTTCTAAAAACGAATTCTACATATTGCTTTAAAAGATAATAAAAGTATAATCAAATTATTTAAAGGTACAAATGTGTTTGTAAAATGGTGAAAATTTGATAAAAGGAAACATAACTTTAAAAATAAAAAACCTATCGCAACACTAAAGTTACGCCGTGTTTCTTCCAGAAAGAATGATTCTAAAATCAATGGCGGTTTCCTTTCAAGTGAAGTTAACGACAGAAACAGAGAAAATTCCCTCGGATTATATAAGGCCATAACAAGGTCTTTGTGAAAGAACTTGTTAATGCATATGACGGAATCGAGTATCTGATCATCCGACATTCTTCCACAAAGAATGTTTACAAGATTAATTGCGGTTTCCTTCCAAAGAAACAAAGCAATATATCGACGGAAACGGAAAAAAATCCCATCGAAAATCGAAGGATGATACAAATTCTAAATTGGCACGACAGAGGAACGAACCTTGACAGCAATGGCTGCCGTGCCGACTAAATAAAAGATGATCGATCGAACCAATCATTTAGAACAAACACGAGAGGAATCATTCATCGATCCACA
This sequence comes from Cucurbita pepo subsp. pepo, assembly GCF_002806865.2. NCBI lineage: Eukaryota > Viridiplantae > Streptophyta > Magnoliopsida > Cucurbitales > Cucurbitaceae > Cucurbita > Cucurbita pepo. The sequence continues at coordinate 1,322,958 of NC_036654.1, forward strand.
TATAACTAAATAAATTCGTAAGGCGCACAATATTTTAACAGCGTACGTACCTCAATCATCGTGACTCCATTTTCTAATGCAAATATCGATGCAATATTTCAAAGCTATATATTCATGCATCCATTACAGACCTGCATTTCAGAAACCGAAGCAACCAAATATCTGAAAAACAGGAGCAAAATAAGAGAAGTATTATTATATAATCATATTAGAGATGGAAAGAGAACTGTGCGATTACAGAATTAGAACAAACCGAACCGATTCTCCGTTTCCAAACTCAGTCCTATACATTGATCAGTAACAGATTTCGCTACGCCGATATGAAAATCAAGAGAACATAAAAGAAAGAGAAAATTTCCAGAAAGCATTTTTAGTGAGAGAGAGAGAGAGAGAGAGAGAGAGAGAGGAAACTCGTCTCTCATCTCCCAATCCTTGCAGTTTTGAGAAATGGGAAATATTAACGCAAACTAGAAACTAAAATTTACAGCCAATGAAATGACGCCACGTAAGCAGTTACATTTTAATCCACCGAGCGAGCTGGGCCGGGTTAACAATCCCAGGCAAGTGGGCCCCCTCCATCTTCAAGATGCTTGCCACCTCAGCATAGCTCTGATTTTCCTTTTCAACACTAGGCGCAGCAGCGGCTTCCGGCTTCGTCTTCTTATACTCGGCTGGCCGCGAGCAAGTCATTCCAACGGCTTCACTTCGAGCCGGCTCGTATATCTCCCCAAACAAAGTGCCTTTACTGAGAAACTCATGAGCCAAGTAGCCAGCCAGAAGGCGATTCGACACAACGGAGTCGGCTCCCACAGCTTTCGGCTTCACAAACGCCTCAACTTCCTTCCGCTTCCTAGACGCCCCAGGAGGCAACATGGTGGTGGTGGTGCGTGAGTGAACACTACTCATCTTCAGCCTTAGATCATGCCACGTGGCACTACAAAATGGTAAAATCGTAAATTCCGACTCCTAAAAAGGTTCACCCGTCAAATCACTAGAGTTGGACGTTTCGGACGTAACAAATTTTAAATCGTGAAAGATAAGAGGAAAAGGACAAAAAAGAAAGAAAAAAAAAAGGAAAATAACTAAAAAAGGAAAATAATAATAAAGGACTTGGTGCGGTTAAAAAAACAACAACGAAGAAGAAGCAGACGGTGAATGCCAGTAACTTTAGCAACGAAAAGGGTGAAAACGTAAATTCCGAAGGTAAATCCAGAGAAAATGGTATGTTCAAACCGAATCCGAAACGTCGACACGACGGAATCGGATCCAGGGGCGGCGATTGTTGCGGCGGCGATGGATGAAAATACGGCCAGATTTAAGCACCGATGGCTGTCTGGAGAGTCGCCGCCGTAGACGGCGAAGGAAAAAGGAGAACCTAGGGTTCTAGGGTTGAGATTAATATAAAGAGAGATTGAGAGAGCGAAAGAGGAAAATGAAAAGAGAGAAACAAAAAAGGCGAAAATCTGAGAATATATATGGGCGAAGAGAATGAGGGGAACTGGTGGTTCTTGATTATATTTGGTGTGAACTTATGAAACTACCCTTATTGTTTGTCCAAAATTACTGGATTTGCCATCGGGTATACGAAATGACAGGAATCTCCCTGCTACGTCGTCGTTTTAGGCTTTAGTGGACGGAAGTACGATTTTCTAGCCACGATTGGTACCATTCTAATTTTAATGATATAGCCTGATAAATATAAATACGATATTCTTCATTTATATAATTAATTTCAAAAAATAAAAACGTGCAATTAATTCACGTTTATGGCGAACTAATTATTTAAACTCAATTTAATGAGCTAAGAAATCAAAAGTCAAACTCGCATTAATAATATGAAAATATATTTATTTTAAGAATTAAAAATTATAATAATTTGATTTAAAAAAAATTAATATAACCACTCAAAAATAGATCTCGGGCAAAAAAAATAATCGACTCAGGAAAAATAAACAACATATCTCATATAATAACTTAATTATGATTCTCGAAATTAATATTTACGAAATTGAGATTTGACAGTGATAGAAAGATTTATTTGATAATAAATATTAATTAATTTTTTTAAAAAGACGCAGAAAATTATTTATTTGAAGTTAAAAGGGTCAATTGAAGTTTAATTTAATAAATAAAATATGAAAAAAGAAAGGGAAAGTGATGAAGATTTCATGACCATACCTAACGCGCTAACATTCATGATATTATGACACACCAAACAATTTTTTCTAATATTAATTATGTATTGTTAATTTTTTCTAAATTAAATAAACAAAATAAAATTTATGTATTGTTATTAATTATTTGAGTTCATTTGGGACTAATTTTTCTAATATTTCGAATTTTTTTTTATAGTTATAAATTTATAATTAACAAAATTTTAATTATTTTAGATGAAGATACAAGTATAAATAGGATTAGGGATGTTTAGACGGAAAATTCTATTCCCACAAAATTTAAGTGAAGATTCCTTAAAGAGAATTAATGAGGATCGAGTTCCGTGTGATGAACTTTTGTCCGTTTATTATTTATTTTAAAATTTTTATTTGAATATTAAAACAAAAATGATTTCTAAAAATTCAAATTTTAATAACTTTTGATAATTAAAAAATATATAAAACAATATTACAATTAAATTTTTTTTTAGGTATAATATTCTTTAGATATATGTTGAAAAATATGTATCTTAAGCGAGGTAAATATGAAGATAAAACGTCTCGTTAAACGTCTTCTACTCTCTCATTTCTTGTTAAACGTAGAATTTTCGTATAGATAAAATAAATATATCTAATCAAGATGTAGTAAACGAATACGTATCTCACCTCGCACGAACACAAATGTTGAAGCTCGCAATCTACGTGGTATTTGACCATTTTGAACAAAAATTAGTGAAAAAGAAAATAAAATTAATCTCCAACCATCTTCTTATATTTTTTCTTTATTTTTTATTTATTATATTTTTTTTGTCGTGGAAATGTAACGACTCCTACCTTATTTAATGAGTTTACGCGTAATATAAAATAAGAAAAGCATTTTCCAACCACTTTTCATACATATCGAAGCTGCAACTTGCCGGAATTTTCTCTCTCAACTATCACATTCTCTCACTAAAATTTTTATTATAAATTTAGTCCTTCAAATTTAATATATTTAAAACTTATATTATTAAATATAAATATAAATTTTAAATATATTTAAAGAATTTGTTCTAACAAAAAAAAAAAAAAAAAAAAAAAATTTTAAGAATTGTTTAATTATAGCTTAAAAATGAAAGAGTAGAGTCATAATTAGTAGTTCATAATTTGTATTTTAATGTAGAGGTAAATTTTAACGGTTCAGATTAACCAAATTTGAACTCAAACTCGAATAATTGCGCGAGAGGCTATTTAAGACAACGTAGCTAGATCGGGATTATACCAAACCACAATGACCAATTTCCACAAGACTTTTTGCAAGATTCAAACACCTATCATGATCGCTATTGTCCATTTTTGTGCCCACGAAATGTGGGGGACAGCTATAATAAATAATTAAATTGTGATAATTTTTTTAACCTAGCGTATATTTAAATTATCTATATAATGAATTTAAATCAAATTATTATTGAATTAATTAATTAAAAAAAATTAGTCATTCTCGAGTCTAAATAAATAAATCACGATTTAAATCGATACTTTATCGGAGCTTTAATTAATAATGGAATAATAATTCATCCACTTTTGACCTAAAATTCTGGCATAAGAAATTATAAAAATATGATCCATAAATGTCCTTATCTATGTTCCAATCTTAGATTATTTGTTTTTTATTCAATGTCATTTTCTTCTAAAATTTTTCTAATTCAATTAATATATAAAATTCATTTTTAAGTATAGACTATAAAATTTTAAAATACATTCAAATTTTAGATATAGTTTTATTTTATTTTCTATTTTTAAAAAATAATTGTAAAATTTAATATTATGGATGACATTTGATCATGGCTTGAACAAGATAAGATCAGACGAATCAGCAAGAAATTTTCTTTTTTCTTTTTTTCTTTTTTTTTTCCCGGTCACATTCTTCCCTCATTAAATAAATATTATTATATTGGGCTTTAAATGATCCAACTCTTTATACATGGGCTGATGGGCCGGCCCATAAATTTTGAATCCAACTATGCATGTAGTGGCCACATTATATATATATATATATATTTTTTAAATTTAAAATGCTAAAAATTTAATGATTAGAAAGATCCGATCAACTCGACCCTACTTTATCCGTTGGGTGGGGTGTAACGGCCAAAATCCACCGCTGGCAGATATTGTCCTCTTTGGGCTTACCCTCAAAGCTTTAAAACGCGTCTGCTAGGAGAAGGTTTCCACACCCTTATAAATGGTGGTTTGTTCTCCTCCCCAACCAATGTGGGACATCACAATTCATCCCCTTCGGGACTCAGCATCCTCGCTATCACTCTTTCCTTCCTCCAATCGATATGAGACTGCCCCCAAATTCACCCCATTTTGGGGCCAGCGTTCTTATTGGCACACCGCCTCGTGTCTACCCCCTTCGGGTAACAGCGAGAAGACTGAGATATCGACCGGTGTCTGGCTCTGATACCATTATATTCACAAATGTGGGCAAAATTTAAATTTGTATTATATTTATAAATATGACCAAATTTTGTATTAAAACATTTATTAGGATAATACGTCACCTTTAATATAATTATTTTGATTTATTTAAAAAGCATTTATTATTCATTTAATCCCATTATGATAATACCAAAGTGTTTACATTGTTATTTGGGGGCTGATTTGTCGGTGGGTTTACTAAAAGCTAAATGCATTAATCACTGTATTAGAAGTATATAAAAAACACATATTAATTATAAATAATACACAAATAATTCCAATAATTAATCACTAAGACCAAAATAATTATATTAATAATGCTACCCTCTTTTTTAATTAATTAAATTTTTGCTAAATAATAAAGTCAAAGTGCCCTAGCTCATAATAAATTAAATAATATTTCATAAATAAAAATATAATTTATTACCCAATCTAATTTATAAAAACTTAAAAGTCGTCAATTTCACGGTTAAAACGCGTTATTATTTTCGTTGGCACATTGCGGAGTGTTGACTCTAATACTATTTGTAACGGCACTTGCAGATACGAACATATGTATAGGGTTAGAAGCCTAAGGAAGGCGAAGTGGGGAAGTGTTAGTAGTTGAGATGAATTAAATGCGAAGGAAAAATGGGGATTTTGATGGGATATAAATAGGTGTGTGGATGAGGGTGGAGAGTTCATCCATTGGGTCATTGTTGATTGGGCTGTACCAAGATGGGTAGTGGCTGGAACAGAGTGGCTTTGTTCTGTTTGTTATGTTTTTATGTTGTTGTGTCGGGTGTGCTTGCTAGGGGAGTGGCTAAACCGAGGAATGAGGAGGAAGAGAAGTTTCTGTTCTTTGGCAAGGGTGGTGGACTAGGAGGTGGATATGGTGGTGGCAGTGGTTGTGGAGGAGGAGGAGCTGGTGCTGGCAGTGGTTTTGGAGGTGGAAGTGGTGGCGGCGGCGGTCTTGGAGGGGGAAGTGGCGGCGGCGGTGGTATTGGAGGTGGAAGTGGAGGAGGCTTTGGAGGGGGTCATGGGATTGGTGGTGGTGTAGGAGGTGGAGGTGGAGATGGAGATGGAGATGGAGATGGAGGCCTTGGAGGTGGTGATGGTGGCGGGTTCGGTAATGGTGGTGGTTATGGCGGAGGATTTGGAAAGGGTGGAGGTCTTGGAGGTGGAGGGGGGTTCGGTAAGGGCGGTGGATACGGTGGTGGCATTGGAAAGGGTGGAGGACTTGGTGGTGATGGTGGAGGTGGAGGTGGAGGTGGCTCGGGTGGTGGATTTGCCGGCGGCGGAAATGGACACCACTAAGCTTTACTTAGCATTAAAAATCCCATAATCACATAAATACACATCAAAATGTTTTGATGCATTAGATTACTTAAAATGTTTTGTGTACCTTTATGCTTCACATTAATATTGTTATGTTATTATATTTCTTTTCTTATCTTCCTCACAATAATTACTCAAAATTTATAATATGTTTAATACAATTTTAAATCCGAACATTAAATTGATCGAATAAAACGGAGTTGCTTAAGATCATATATAGAAGTATATTATAGCATTATGATATAGATTTAATTAAAAAATTCGCTAAATTAATAATAATAATTTTTTTTTTTTTTTGAAATTTCAAAAAGAATTCCTGATAATAAAAAACATAAGATGCATTTTGACCCAACTAAATTGAACAAAAATTGCAAAGTATTTAATGTACCTAATTATTTTAATATTTTTAATTAATTTAGCCAAAAATGTTGAATGTTTTAACACTTACCTTTTTGGATACAAGGTACGAACCAGGCGGCTGCAAATGGAGAATTGATAAATTGTATTGTAATCGCCTAAGCCCATCACTAGTAGGCATTTTCTTATTTAGACTCTCTCAAGGTTTTGAGACGTGTTTACTAAAGAGAAATTTCCACACAGCAGGAATGTTTCGTTCCCCTCTTCAACCGATGAGGTGTTTTAAAACGCGTATACTAGGGAGAGATTTCTATACACCCTTATAAAGAATGCTTCGTTCCCCTCTCTACTCCATCTAGGATCTCACACATTGATTAGAGAGGGGAACGGAACATTTTTTATAAGGGTGTAGAAACCTCTCCTTAGTAGACATATTTTAAAACTTTGAGGAAAAGTCCGAAAGGAAAGCCTAAAATAGATAATATCTGCTTGCAGCGAGATTGTTACACTTGCTTAACTAAGTTGCATTCCACCTAGAAAGATAGATCTAAATAAAGTCTAAAGGTACAATAACGTTACACCAAACTAATAAATCTGGCTGAAAAACATGCAAAAAGATTATTACTCCCAGAACTTATGAAGTTCTATCATTTATGACAACCTGATAAAAATGCAGAACATTGCTGCCATGTTGCATTTCCATGTCCGCCCCTTGAAATTCATGGCGTTGTCCAGTCCATTAGGTACTACTATATATAAGAGGTAAACAAAATGGTGATAAATAATGATCTCTTGTATTAAAGTAACTAATTCAACTGTTAGGGAGAGATCATCAACAAAGATCAGAACACGAGAATGCCGAAAGCTCAGCGGTAGGTAAAACGTTACACAGAGGTTAGATATGGAAGTAATGTTCAAAAGATACCCATACCCATATCCACACCCTTAATCTTTCATGTCCATAACCTAGTTCCTTGCTCCTGTTAATAAGCATGTAGAGAAAATATATCAGTAATGCACATAGACTGGTTAAAAGGCGTCGAGCTCGGGGGATTGTATTCTCCCAGAGTTTTCGTTTCAGCATACTCAGAGAAACGACTTGTTTCGCCATATATAGCTTGCTTCAGACTCCGAGCCAAATGATCAAAAAAATATTGAGGCTGGCCTAAAATGAGCCATTAACAAATGCCTTCTTCAGTAATCAAAGAGCCTTCACAGCGAAAAGTTAAATCACAACAATGAGTATTCAACTGTGGTCATTTAGAAAACCTCTTATGATAGAGATCATGAGGAATGTACTCGACGCTAATCTCTTGTCCATCATAAATCCTTCCATGCAAAGAGTGCGCAGCCATACATGAGGCTTCCAATCTACCAAACTCAACAAAAACGCTCCCCACCGCAAATGAACTCTCCAGATTGTTATTACGTTCCTTCTTTTCTCTGTTCTCAGATGTGTCAGAATCTGTTCTCACCATGGGATCCATTCCATGTAGAACTTTCTTCTCATCATCAGCCACCACCGTAGTTGAATCACCTAGAAGCACTGGTTTCTCATCTGAGCCAGTTTCAATTATTTTGGCAACTTTTACATCATGAAGTTCATTTCCTGGGCTGCTCTGCTTGTCACAGCATCCTCGAGGGATTGTTTCCGATGCACTCTTACAAACTATGTCTTCGAAACATGTAGCATCCTTGATACCCATATGACACAATTTGTCCTCCACAACTTCGTTTTTATGTCTACCATTGTGAGGGTAATTACCTTGCTCCTGATAAGTAGCGTCGGGGCAATTATCATCATGATCATTATCATTTCTTGAAATCACAATTGTGCTGATTTCCTGAATCTCATGTTTGATCTCCACATCAGTGACATCACAAATACTCTTGTATTCTTCTTCAGCACTGACACAGCTAGTGCATGGCTTTGCAACATTCATGGATTTAACCGTCCCAAACCTACAAAATTGCATGGTATTATTTTACAACAATCACATTAAATGAAATATACACTACTAGTAACTCTCAGGACCTGGCACATTCAAACCGAATGTCTTCAAGAACTTCGTTGATATCTGACTCAGATAGTAAAGGGAGAACATCTGCATTAAACTAGTTCCAAAAAGAAGACGCCAAATCAGACGACTGTAAATGACACTAATTAACTAATACTCATACCCGCTTGCCTATTAAACTGCACTGTGTATATGTGTGCGACCATGTTTTCATTTTCTGATGGGTGGGGATGGGAGGAGAGTGGTTTCAGAAGAAAGGCATTAAAAAGATTAACGTACCACATTAACTTTCAACACTACTGTTGGCTGTTGAAGAAGAGGTTTTACATGCTCTGGAATCCCATAACACGGTTGACATCCATTACGTTCCTAACATATGTTGCTTGTTAAGCAAGGCCCAAATTACCATGTGAAGTAAAAATAAAATTTTCATGATGCTTCATTGTGATCAATAACCATCACAAAATAATTATGGGAAAGGAAAGAGAAGATGAGTAGTACCAACGATGCAATGGGAACAGCTGGAAACACTTTTAGTACTTGCCCTCCAATCTTCATACCATTTAGACCAGCACAAGCTTTGGGCATAACTGATTGGTCAACATACTGATAAATAGATTGAGTGCGAATGTGATCAGGGAAAAAAGATTGATCAAATAAATGGCATATAATACAAAGGTTTGAAAGAAGATGGGCATTCATATTGAAGCCCCAGAGCATAACTTATTCGCACTTTTTTTTTCTTGGCTAAGAAATGGCATATAAATTAAACCTAAAGCAAATTCAACATAATAACAGGCCAACATCCAACATGCACATAAAAAGTGATTTTATCTATTTAAAAGAGAAATTGATAACTCAATCTATGCGATACTCGTTAACAAACAAACAAAAAGTCTTGAACTAATGATCAAAGGATTGCCATGGGCTACAGTGACCACAAGTACAATATGGGAACATCATAGATATCTTCAACACAAATGTTACTGACTAGAAGGAACAAAGAAATAAAAAACATCATGTATTCATGCTGAATATTGTGCAAACAGTTTCTCCTAGTAAAATAGCCGAGAAGAGACATTGAGTAACCTATCACTGTTGAATATATAAATTACCTTTTATATGTCTATAAATGCTAGCTTTAGTGCTGTTGATATAAAGCTGCAAGTACATAAAGGCAAACAGACTAAAAAGATCGACCAATGTGTCTGAAATATAGTGGTTTAAAGTGGCAAAACATGTCCCGTCCATCAGAACCAAAGGCATGTATTCAAATGTGGAGGTCTAAAACCAAATGTCAACAAGAAATTTCAAAGGAAATCAATAATCTATCCTGACATATTTCCATCAGAAAGTGAACTTACTCAATTTGGAAACCGATGATTAGGTATTACAATAGCTGGAGTCTCACTGATGGCTATTACGAGCAAGTTCAAAGACAAATATTATACTATATTGCAGTTTTCCTTCTGCTTTATATTGGTCTGATGATTCCTAGAGAAAATAGCATTCTATGTGCATTGGTTAGAAACTAAAAGATTTAAAAGCGCCCATTAGTTAGTAAAACTTTGCACGTTGAATCTTTCACAGTAATAAGAAGCAACCCATATTTGCTCCTCTTGAGGAGAACGACAGGACACTACTAACTGAAGTTACCAACTCCCGGACTAAGACTGTGATCAAGAAGCATTATGGAAATATCACAGGCTATGATATTATGCGTGTGTAGATCCTTACACAGAGGAAGTCGGAGTCAAGATGGGATAGCTTTGGACGAGAACGAAGAGAAGAGGATTTCATTCATTTACTAGACTGGAAAGCAGCTAATTCATTGATTCTTTCACAGTAAAGTCTCATTCAATCAAATAGTAGCTTTACCTCGTTCAATCAGGAAAAGGGTAAAACAAGTTTTAAGGGATTGCATATACTACCAAAAATATAGTTCAAGGATGTTATTTATCCTGCAAGCGATATCCACCCAAACTTTCTTTCAGTATATGATGAAAAACTAATAACTTGTTTTCTAGGTCTTACCACTAAGCAGAGATGAAAAATAGTAATGCGTCGATTAATGAATTTTCTGACAAAATGAATCAATTAAAATGCCATTACATGGTGCAGAAATTTTCTTTTACTTGTTTTTTTTTATTCTATGAAGTAAGACTAAAACGTACAAGGTGGTCTGCGCTCTTTAATGAACAATTTAAATCATAACCACATTGATTTATATCTTTAATATATTGTAAAGAAAAATAATAAGAAAGAAAGAAAGAATATAAAGTCTAAAGCAGTTATGAACAAAGAGATAACATAGAGAACTTAAAATGTTACAGTAGAAAAACAAAATACTAAAGGATAACATAGGCTTCCAATGCAGTATTTGAAGGATTAATATGGAGAATCATTTTCTGACTTGAAGTGGTTGTGTAAATATGACGGAGTTTCCACAACAATATAGATCCTTCCCAAATCATTACAAATAATAAAATAGCACTTGAGACAAGCATGCTAAAATAATGCACATAAAGCATGAAAATTCACCTCCAAAAAGGCGCAAGGTTCATTAAGATCATTGTTGATTTCAAAGTGATAGGCCTTCAGAGGTCCAAATGCAGCAACAATATTCTTAAGCTGGAGAATAACATTAAAGAAATAATCACCGGAATGTACGCAGCAAAGTGAAAACTGTTGCAAGAGGTAAAGATCATACACAAGGTATGATTAAGTGCAAGGCAAATAAAATATTTCCTCGAATTACCATTTCAGATGATATTCTATTAGAGATCCCAGCAACAATAATCTGCAACAAGATCAAACATAGACTAAGCAGACATGACTATAAAATAAGCTCACTAAGAGCAATAATAACTCAATAAACTTATTCAAGTTTACACATCAATCACTTAATAGGACACGAACAGTTTAGTTCGTTAATAGTAATGATTCTACTATGTAGGCATCTTCGATGCTCTTACGAAGATGTATGGTGCATAATTCATCAAAACAGCCCCCACCCCCTCAACAAATCAGAAAAGTGATACTTAAGTAACCAGGGAGTACCACCCAGACTATAGAAAATCAAATAGAAAAACATTTACCCATAAATATCTCTTGGCAATGCTGCTAAAAGTTTTTAACCATAAGAATATAACAACTACACCGACCAGACAATAAGGGGAAAAAACATTTTTTAAGAAATTTTCTACAGTACCATGAATTGTAATCCATGAGGACATTTCAGTCACTGCTGCCTCTCATGAATGTGCTATTGAACATTTTAATATCAAATATTTTATATTGTATCTCTGTGAGAAGACCTAAAAACCTCAGCTATTTGGATCCTGATTTGGAAAGAGCCCAAGATAAATTTTTAAAATGGAAATATATAAACGCAAAAGGAGTGGAAATTCTATTCAGAAACTTCCTTGGGAGAGGCCGAGAGGAACCAGGAAGGGGTTAACCACTCAGTAAATATGGGAAAAGGCTTCTTTATCTTCAGCTAAAGGGGTCTTGGTATTGTTAATATTTGGAACAACCAGGAAACGGATTAGGAAAATGGTTTAAAGTAAAATGTGCACAAGTACTGAGCTGATTAATGAGAACTGAATAACTGATCATTCTATCTTCCTTGAAGATCCAAAGGGTCAGTAATGTAATGGGAAGAATCATCATGGTAAGAACCTCCTTAGCTGGGTTGTATGTCTGGTGCAGTCTAGGGAGTAGAATTGTCCACGATTAGAAGAAAACAGAAAGCTAATTGAATTTAATTAACAAGCTGTTAACTATTTGACTAATGAACAACTAACAGCATAAAAGTGGCTCTGGAAGAAATTTTGCCAGGAGAAAGCCACAATTTTTTGTGCTCAGCAAGCTCAAGGGAGTTACCAACACAGCAGACAGCATCCAACAAAGAAATAATTTGACTCATCTCAAGCCAAGGTAGTCTGAGAAGTTTATAAGAAAGAGTGAGGGTTTAAACCGTTTGTTTATTTGCAGACCCTTTATATAGAATGTTCATGCCGAAGGATGACGAATTTGGTATTTTCCGTGTTGATGCAGTAATCTTTAGACATTTTCTTGTTCAAATTTTACACAATCATTTCGGGAAGAGAATTAGGGTTTTATGGACTAACATTGTGAAAGGATAGCCCCCCCCCCCCCCNTTTGTTTCAGTGGGGAGCACCACCCCGAGTGTGGAGAAAATTTTCATCCATTTGGATGTTTTTGGTCCTAAAGAGGATATATTGTGACCTTTATGGTAATGTTTGCTTTTAAGAAAAAGTATTTCTCTAACCCCCCCCCACACACACACACACACACAAAAAACCCTAAAAGCTAGACTTCACTCCCTCATCAAGCAATAGTATCATTCTACTACAGTGTCAATAATTCAAATACGTACCTTATTTGGTGAGTCCTCAACAACATCACTGATTTTATTTACTACTGCCACTGACTTTTCCAGGTCACCAGTCTGCATGAAAATAGCAACTGTCTGAAAACCTGCTACATGATAGTAACCACAATAGACCTCAGAAACTGAAATAACATGGTTGAAGAAACATATTCTATATACGGCCAAGAAAACATGAGCAAAATTTACAAAGCTGAGATACTAATTTGCGTGGGAGAAAAAAAAGGAAAAAGAAAAACAGGTTTCACAAGGGGACAAAAGGGGTGTTGAGTGATAACCTCAAACCTGCTACTGAATCCCTCAAACATAAAATACAGACATGCAATGACAAGTATACGGATGTTTGCATCTAAATATCGCATAAAAATAGATTTTCAACTAATCATTCCATAGTTGGGCATTTTTTGTCAAATGGCTCTACATAAACAAAATATAATTTCTCACTCTCAAGATCAGTCCTTGAGTTACATGTTTCTGGTTTAATAAGGTATCAATAGCAAGAGTTCTTATTCCAGTTTGTATGTCTTGATTTTAAGTTCTCAATAGCCGGAGCCTGAATATCTACCGCTTTTAACCTTACTAATAGGGGCGTGCACACTGATTTACATGCAAATGTTCAGGGTTTTTCTTATAAAATTATGAGGTACCACACATCTTCCTTCATAATCACTTAGAGCCCTCCTCAATTCATAGGTCCTCCCAAGCATATCCTTTCTTGTAGGAACATCCAAAATTGATCCATGCGCTTGGTGAGATCCCCTAGTTCAATAGTGATACCACTAGAAAGTCAACAATCCGTACATTCTCCTTCTCAAGATTTAGGGAAATGCCTTCTAACCATTGACAGACTCCACAATTCCACAACTTGATTCTCCTTAAGTTTATAAATACATGAAATTCCATCTTCAACTAACATTTCTCAACCAATCTCATACACTTGTGAACTCACCCCTTGAACGGAAGACTCGATTAAATATAAGGCATCCGACTTCCTTCTAACCAAAATTCTAAAGAACATAGAAAGAGAGGACAACCCAGAACTAGTTTTTTGTCCCAGAAAAGAGGATGCAAAATGGCTTCCATTGTCATGCCATGACAATCCTTCATGGGTGCAACTACTATACCCAAGAACTAGCACAAACATAACAAAATCTTCAAAAGCCGCATTCCTCCACTTATGCAACCTTCTCTACCCTTTCCACCACTGCATCCAAACATTGTTTCAATGGGACCATCCCCAACTCGCATAACTAAACATAGCATAGACCATTTCCAACACTACAAGTCATTCTAGCATCCACATTTTGCACCTACTAAACTAAAATATGTATCCCCATGATTGAGAACTTACTTAAATCGGAAATTCTCATATTTTTTTCTAACCAATTTTCTAGAGAACAGGAAGGAAAAAGCTACCACAAACCTCCCCTGTTCGAGAAAAAGATGTAAGACAATTTCATCTAAATCCAGAATTACAGGCACAACATACTTTCAAATCAAAAGAAGACAAATTGTAAACAAAAACATAACTAGCACAGCATACTTGGACAACAATTGTAAACAAAAACATAACTAACTTCAATAAAAAAAATAAAATGCAGTCATGAAAGATGAAAAATGGTCTCCAACAATAAGAAGATAGTCATGCGGAGGGCCCATATCCCAGGAAACCACAGCTTAACAATTCTAGGTTTGCCTTACAACTAGACCACTTGTGCAATCAATGGAAATTGTATAATATCTTGAGAGTATCATAGAGAATGGAGATGGTAAAAAATTCTGGATGTTTATTCTTACTACAAGCTCGACATAATCCTTTGGTCGCCGAATCCTTAGAATGGAACCAGAGAAGTCACTTCCATCAAATGAAAGTGCTGCTGAAGCATCCTCAGGCGTAAGAAATTCAACAAGAGCTTGCCCCCTATCTTTGTGTATCTGCACAAGTGGTGTTATGCACCAAAACTCACATCAGACAACATCATAACAAAATAGCTACACACGTTAGAAACATGGAATAAAAGCACTTACAATACAACTAATACATGGCTGGGTTCCTTCAATGTGATTAACACCTGAAGATGTAAGAAAACCATTCAGGCAATCAATGATTGCTTTCTCAGATGGAGAATGTGGTAAGTTTTCAATATAAAGCCTCCTCATTGGCCGGGTTGCCTGTGTCAGCTGAATTGAATCAACAGAAGCATTTGTCTTCGTTGCTAGATTATTTGAAGAAACCCCTGATAAAGATTTCCCCATGGCTAGAGAAAAGAGAGCACCACCAGATGGATCATTACTAATGCCTGAGGAGACTGTAGGATTTGACGGCTGAAAGTTGGAAGTAACTGAACCAGAAAATAATCCAACCTTTTCTGCTGGAAGAAGATCCAACCCTTCATTTTTCTTCTCTGGTGATCGAACAGGTGGAGTCTTGACAGCAGATTCAGTTCTTCTCTTTCTAGGTGAATAGCCACCAAGCCCACTTCTTGTTGACCCAGAATGCCGCCTGTATTGGCTACTGGAACTGTTGGTGAAATCCCCTATTCTATCACTATCAGAATGCCATCTTCCAGACTTCTTTACATGAGAATCTAATGGCAACTCCTTCTGCCTGGCTAATTTAGTTGAGGACTTGGGTGGCCTTGGAGAAAGTGAACCAGATTTTTTATGTTTACTTTGATGATCTAGGCTTCTTTTTCGTCTTTTTTTCAATCTAGAATCTTCATGATGTGAACTTAACAATATTTTAGCTTCCTTTCTTTCTTTACTTTCTAGGTCATGATGTTTACCATGATCATGTTTCTTTGAAATGTGCCTGTCTCTGTTCCTGTCATCATCACCATGTTGATATTTTCTCTTACTTTCTCTTTCAGATTTCCCCTTACCACGATCTTCACGCCTATCCTTGCCAGCTGCATCTCTTGAATGCCTCTTTCCAGTTTCATTTTCAATGTCAATCCTTGATCGCTCATCATTTTTTCCCCAACCAAGGTTTTCCTGGCCATACTTTTGTCTTTTATCCTTTCCATTTGTGTCATGCTTCAGCTTACCTATCAGTGTCAATCCAGATCCATAGTTATTTCTGTCACTCCTGATCACCATATTGTCCTTCAACAATGTCTCCTCTTTTTTCCTTCTTGAGCTAATCCTGGCTGATTCCTCCAATGGGAGATTTTGGACATCAAGAGAAGAACCTCTACTGTGACGAAAATGCCTTTCCGATTCACGATTGGCAGTAATGTGCTTATCTATGCTTTCCCTTCTTGAATGGCTACCTGTATCACCCCCATCATTAGCAGCTGACTCTTTATTCTTCCTCCTAAGCATAATATCTTCAAAGCTGAATGGCCTAGTCCGAGCTGCACTTTCGTCATTAGAGTTGTACAGGCTCTGTTTAGCACTGGTTCTACTGTATTGTTTTGAGCAGCTATATGTGCTCATCGGCCCCCACTTAAACAGAGGATATAATGAAACAATTAATGCTCAAACAAAGTCCACATTGACCAGGTACAGGAGACCAAGAAGCGGTCAAGGTGGAAAGCCTCAGTGCTAGGTACTTGCATATTCAAAAATCCTACGACCCAATAAATACTCATGTTAAGAATAAACCTAAAGAAAACGCCAATACAAAAACCACACCTCGCAAAAATCAAAACTTAACCCCGCAAGCTACAATGCAGACAAAATTTACTTGAAGACGACGGTTTACAACGAGCCTCTCATTTTTCCCACTTCGTAATCGCTCATTACTCAAGTTGACAACTAGAAGACACAACCCAAAGATTGAACCATGCGTCCTTGGACCACTCAAAGAAGAATTACGCCATCTTTTTTCCTACTTAACTATCCTGCAGGAAACCAAAACCTCCAATTAGCCTAGTCAGACAAGAAACGAATCACGTAAAAACCACTAACATGAAAGGAAATAAACGACTAATCTCCCATCTAATCCCATTCTCCATAATTTCTCGAGCTCGAAACAAGAACAGTATTAACTAACTCAAACCAAAACCATCGATAGCTCGGGAGGATTAAGTGAGAACTGCAGCAAGCAACACAAGAATCCAGGAGAAAAAAAAAAAAAAAAATCAGAGAGAAAGATGTAGCAGTGTTACCTTAGATAGAAGGCGGGAATGAAAGTAGAAATGCGAAAGCGGCGATGGCGAAGGGACAGATCTCAGTTGCAGCTTCTGAGGCAATCTCGAAGGAGAACGCGGGAAGGAGAAGGAGAAAAAACCTAAATTCAGGGTTTGGATTGGTGTGGGCAAAGAAAAAATTGAGGGTTTTTTTGTCTGCAATTTCAGTGCGCAGTCACTCGCCGTCGTGGAACGATCTCTCCCTCCCCAACTCACCCGCCGCGTGGATCGTTTAAATCAATTATCCATACAATTTCCTTTTACTATTACAAATTTTAAATTATAATTTATAGCTTATATATTATTTCAATTTTAATTTAGGTTAATTTTACCAATCATTCATAAATTATTTTTATCCCCCAAATTTTTTAATTAATTTTAGTTTATGGGTCTAAAATCTTCTTTCATAAACTTTCAAAGTTTAATAATATTTTTTTAAAAATTTAAAATTTTAAAAAATACATTCAATTTTGGATAGAAAATATAAATAATTTGTTTCAAAAATACCCTTGTAATAAACTATTAATGTTTCAAAAATACTAAATTAAAAAAATATAAATTAATACTTTTTAATTAAAAAAGAAAAAAACACCCACAAAAATTTAATACTAGAGCCTAAAAAAAATTAAAATAAATTATCGTCTATTGATATCTCATAGATTATTTGCGGACGTTTTAATATTAACTTGAAAAGTTGATGAGTATTTTTGAGATGTGATATTAATTATGGTTGACTAAACTAAAATTTCTCGTGTAAAATTATTAAGTCAACTTTTTTCTAAATAAAATAAATAAATAAATAACGAATCATATTTATTAATATTTAACCCAAAAAAAAAATTAATGTAATATTTGGACACCCTGTTTTTCTCTTCCTGAAATAAATTTATTAGAAAACAAAAAATATTGGGCCTTAGTTGGGCTTAGGAGAGTGTGAGCCATGAATGACTTAGTTGGGCTTAGTTGGGCTTACAAACTAGAAATATTGGGCCCGATAAATACTTTTGGAAACGTGGGCTTGAGGCCCAATAACAGTAAACCTAGTAACCGAATGTCAGAATTTGTTATGAATGCCTTATCTAGGACCAATGTTTTTTTTTTTTTTTTTTTTTTAAAGATTTATTGTAATTTTAAATATAACATGCAAATATAGTATTTTAAATTAATTAACACATTATTATTTATTTTTGTATTATATTTTCTTCTAATTCTTTTAATTGTGCATTCATGGTATGAACTTAAATACATTTATTAGCTGTAATTTAATTTTTCTAAAAAATTCAATAATACCCCTGTAATTTGTCACAGATAAATCTATTATAGCTAGATATCCAATAAATGAGGAGAGAATCTCGACAAGAATGCAATAAAAAAAATTTATAATCTACCATAGCAAAATTGATTAGGTTCGTGCATAAGACTTCCAGGCTTCCAGATTACCTAAAAAGAGCATTAAAATTTAAATAGTATCAAAGTCAAACACCGTACGATGTGCCAACGAGGACGTTGGGCCCTGAAGGTGGGTAAATTGTGAGATCTCACATCGGTTGGAGAGAAGAATGAGTGTCAGCTAGGATGTTGGGCCTTGAAAGGATTGTGAGATCCCACATTGATTGGAGAGGGGAACGAGCGCTAATAAGGACACTGGACTCAAAAGGGGGATGAATTGTGAGATCTCACATCGGTTCGGGAGGAGAACGAAACATTCTTTATAAGGGTATGAAAACCTCTCCCTAGAAGACGCGTTTTAAAATCCTAGAGAGAAAGTCCGAAAGGGAAAAGTACAAAGATGGCAATATCTGAAATGACTCAAGTATGTTTTCTTAACCAATCATGACCTACAGACCACCATCCGAAACGTTCCGAGTGGCTCGTGTTTCAAAAACCCATATTTGATCGAAGATTCCTTTTCACTAACCAAAAAAAAGAAGGGAGAAGAAAATTGAAAGAGTGGAGGCAATAAGTGTCAATTGCTTCCCTAAAAAAGGTTCCAATAACAAAGGTGGTAGGGAGTTGTCAAAGGTGATGGAGACTTGAAGAAATTTTTGGTTGAAACCCTAAATGATTACGACTCCATATTATGCGGTTCCCAACCTTTCACTTCTAAACATTCAATTTGCCCTTTTCTTTATTTGTCCTTTCTTTTCCCTTTCTAGATTGCTTTAAAGTTGTTGTTTCTTTTAAACGCATTCCGTCGATTTCTCGTTAGCCACCTTTGTTGAAGCCTTTAATAATCGATCTACTATTAAGTAGTTCATTCATTGTGATATATTTTCGTGTCGTGGTCGATTTAGACCTGATCTAGTAGTAATGAGTTTAGGCTGTTACAAATGGTATCAGAGCCAGTTACCGAACGGTGTGGGACACTAGTCAGAGTAGAGCTAGACTCTATTTCCCTTTGGGGCACTAACATTCGTTATAAGCGTGTCGACTATTGCTCGTGTACTATAGAAGTTAAGAAACGGCTTTTCAAAAGTTCCAAACTTTCAATTAATAGTCCATCCCATCGAAATTGTTGAAACTTTGGTGGCTAAAATCCACTCGACATTCTTAATCTGTGAATCCTAATATATGGCTTGAATTACAAAATAAAGTTATGAACAGGTTTTTCGTATTACTCTCTTAAAGAATTCATGATTATTATTATTATTGTTATTATTATTTTTTTTTATTTTTTTATTTTTTTAAGCTTTCCTTACCGGTGCTTGCATTAAACACATTTAAAAAAAAAAAAAAAAAATTGACAAAAAAAGTCTTATGTGCCATGAAAGGGCGGGATGGAGCGAGGGTAGTGTGGTGTGGAGCCCATTTAGGCAGCCCAATGACCGCGCTGGCCCCGCCTTCGTCCGGTAGAGCTGCATGCGCCTCTGACTTTTCAATACTTTAATTTTGGTCCTACCGCTCTGATTCTATGTTAGACGAACACGACTCTCTACAATGGTATGATATTGTCCACTTTGAACATAAGTTCTCGTGGCTTTGCTTTGGACTTTCCCAAAAGGCATCATACCAATGGAGAGAGTATTCTTTGATTATAAACTCAATCATTTCCTAAATGAGCCGATGTAGGACTTTCATCATCTAATCGAAGTCATGGATATAAACATGCCAATTAGACTTTTTTCGAAGTCATGTGCATGTAGAAAATAACTTTTAATTTTTTTTTAACTTGTTCATGTAGTACAAAAATTTGTTCATACATATGGATATATCTACTCGAATATCTAGTTCGTTCATGTATATAAGTATCTCGGACTTAGAAATCAAATTTGTTCATGCATATGAGTATCTTGGACTCGAAGATCAAGTTCGTTCATGCGTATGGGTATCTCGAACTCGAAGATCTAAGTAATTAACCTAATTTTTAGTCCTAACAAATGAAACCCATTGGTATTAATGATTCAACGTCGACATCTACTACTTTATTTTTGTTCATTCTTTTCAGAAATGTCCAGTCCCAAACAACCGAATCTTTGCTTGGAATACCCACTTGGAATGGACAATATTTAAACAAAAAAGAACCAACCACTTCAAGTTTTGATATTATCCAAAACAAAAACCTTTTTTCTGAAGGATCGTACCGAACGTTCTTAACTATTCTGAGTTCGGAAACCTCTTTTCAGTAGACACGTTTTAAAACTGTGAGGTTGATAGCGATATGTAACGGGTTAAAACGGACAATATCTGCTAACGTCGAGTTTGGACTGTTCCAAATGGTATTAGAGTTTGATATCATGCGATGTGCAAGCGAGGACGTTGAGTATGATGTCCCACATTGATTGGGGAGGAGAACAAACCACCATTTATAAGGGTGTGGAAACCTTCCCCTAACAAACGCGTTTTAAAGCTTTGAGGGGAAGCCCGAAAGAGAAAGCCCAAAGAGGACAATATCTGTTAGCGGATCTGGGTCCTTACATTGGGCCTCCAAGGGAGTAGATAATTAAGTGATGGTTGAAGAGAGGAACAAAGATTCCCTGATAGATGCGTGATAGATGCGTTTTAAAACCGTGAGTTACGTGAACTAATATCTGCTTCCTTTTGTTGCTTCGTCTTCTATAAACTTTGATTCTTCCTCACTGGTAGACAATTTGGTCTTTTAATTCACGTGTTTTTCAAATCGTGTTTCTTCCACTATCAATAACAAAAACGACTCTCTTTCTAGGTCGGTTTCTTAAATGAATTTGTTTTCACCAAAAAAGAAAGAAAAAAAAAAAAAAAAAAACCCCATCTTCAAGCTTCTCTCATTTTACTTCCCTTCATATACATACACATAGTAACTTACTTTCTTAGGTTTCATAGCAAAGGTAGAGCTTGGGTAGGTGAAAGGTCAAAAGGGTCATTTAACAAAGCTTTTAATAACAGAAATTAATTAATATACAAAACAGAACAGTAAATGTCTGTTCTTTTTCTCTCCTTTTTGGTTCCCACTTGTTTGATTGCCTATAAATGAAAATTTGGGGTATGAATTGTGTATGTGTGTAGCACAGGACAGCACCATAAGAGGCTCACAATTAGAAGACAGACAACCATGGCTGTCGAACAAGGCCTTGCCGATGACTACACACAGGATGGGACTGTGGATCTCAAGGGCAACCCTGTTCGTCGCTCCCAGAGGGGTGGCTGGCGAGCTTGCTCCTTCGTCGTTGGTACTTCTCTCCTTTCTTCAAACGTTTCTCTCCATTCTCCGTTTCGTGTTAGAACTTAGGTGCCGATGTAGAAATTTACGCTACCAATCTTGAAGTATGATACTGTTCATTATGTTTTAGCTCGATGATATTGGTTAAATTAGATCGTCATACAGTTATATAGCGTGAATTTGAACTCGGGTTTCGATTAAAATCTCTCCCTAACAAACGTGTTTGGAGAAAAATACCAAAAAAAACAACGGCATGCGGTGGATTTAGGTTATTACACCTATTTTTTTTTTTTTTTTTTTTTTTTTTTTTTTTTTTTTTTTTTTTTTTTTNCTTTCATGAATTATGTAGCTAAACAAACACTAGAGGCTTTAGTTCAGCACGTCACATGACAAACCTAGCTTAGTCTAAAAGTCGGGCTAAACTCGAAATGCTTTTTGGAGTTAGATAGGGCACATGGTAGTAGTGTAAACATATTCTCATAGTGCTGTAAATTTTTCGTTTTTTAGTATTTTAAGTTCGATTTTTAAGAAACAGAAACATGGGTTTTGTTACACAGTATATGAAGTATTCGAAAGGATGGCGTTTTACGGGATATCTTCGAATTTATTGATATATTTGACGACTAGACTCGGCCAAGGCACTGTTACAGCATCCAACAATGTCACAAATTGGGTTGGGGCTGTTTGGATGACTCCTATCTTGGGTGCTTATGTTGCTGATGCCTATCTCGGTCGCTTCTGGACCTTCATCATCGCCTCAATTATCTACTTATCAGTAAGTCATCTCTTCCCCGTTATTTTCTTTCTAAAATATTAGAACCAACGAACGAGAGCTAATGGAATGACTCGATTCATCTCGAAGAACAATCTCACGCTCCCAAACCATCAATTAAGAACATTAATATCATCTTAAAAGAAAAAGATAAGAACAAGTTATAGAATCTTTGTACGTAATATCAATTTTTAAATGGCAAATAAAATAAAATACTCTTAAGGAATCACAAGCCTAGAGAAACTTATTAATTATTAAACTTTTAAAGAATTTAAAAATTGAGGTTGAATTATTGAATATTGGATTATGTGAAATATCTACGGTCGTGATTGCTTTTCCTATTAATTATTTATTTATTGAAATTCGGACATCACCGATAATAAGGAACCAATAATTTAGTCACAAATATTGACTATGAATCTTGTCTTGTTCCTCAATTTTTTACTAAAATGTTTTATTCAATCACTCTCACTTTTGACTAATATGAGCTATCCATATAAATTAAAATATATATTTAATTTAATTAAATATTCAAATCTTTTCTTTCGATATTATTTTGCTGAAAATAAATAGAGGTGTTTGTGGGTTGAGTTCGATCGAGTTTGCACATTTTTTAGACTCGACCCAATTATTTGCAGAGTAAAATTTTTAACCCGATTAGTTCGGGTTGTTTTAGTCATTTATTTAAATTTTTGTTATTAATAAAACTAAATATTATAAATTATTTTTAAAAATAGTTAGAGAATAAATAATTACAAAACTAAATAAATATATGCCCGTAGAATTGAACCAGTTCCATTGAATTTAATTTTAGAGGTTCCACAGAACAATTAATTCAACTCAACTCAATTAAAATAAATTCGTAATCTATTCCAAACGGTAAGAATTAGATTTTTCAAGTCATAAGCTTTTCAATTTATTTATTTATTTATAATTCTTATGGTCTAATGTTTATTTTGGAATTTAATTATTTTAGAATTTAAATTTATTTATTTTAAGTTGACTAAAAGAATCTTATAATATTTGGTCTATCATCATCTTTGTGCACTTTTCAAGCTTATAATTGGCTTAAAAAATCAACCTTTAGCTTTTGGGATTGAAGAGACTTCAAATTAAGAGTTTTAAGAATCTTTTGGAATCTAATTTTTTTATTTTAACCAACTTGTTTGAAAATTTTACCTTTTCCCAATCTTTTCAACCTAACTTTTTAACAGTTTAAGATATTTATATTTTTTTAGAACTATTTTTAATATATATATATATATATTTTAAAAATTATATATATATAATATAATATTTAGGTTAAATTAATAAAAACACTTTAATTTTGTATGTTTCAAAAATAATATCTTTAATATTCTAACTTAAAAAGAAACCTTTAGTTTTAGATGAAATAATTAGTAGTTTATTTTATTAATACTCTTAATTTTTAAAAAAAAAAATAATTAAAAATAGTATTTTTTAAAAAAATTTAAAAATAAATTAGTTTTAGACCAAAACTAACTATAAAACTATTTTTCAACTTTTTAGATTTAAGAGTATTATTATTATTAAATGAAAGCTAAAAAAAAAACATATTTTTTGGGAGTATTTTTATTAATTTATTTTAAATATTTGGATTAAAAAATAATATTGAAGTAAACACTGTTTTTTTCTTTGTAAAAAAGAAAATAATATGTATTTTATTATTGTTTTCCCTCTTACAACATGTTGGAATACTAACGTTGTTAACACACAGGGCATGTCCCTTCTTACAATGGCTGTCTCCCTTCCAACCTTAAGGCCGCCATCGTGCGACCAGCCGAACTCCGGCCACTGCCAGAAGGCCTCCACGCTGCAGCTTGCCGTCTACTTTGGTGCACTCTACATCTTAGCGGTCGGCACGGGCGGCACGAAGCCAAACATCTCGACGATCGGGGCGGACCAGTTCGACGACTTCCACCCGAAGGAGAAGAAGCAAAAGCTATCATTTTTCAACTGGTGGATGTTCAGCATTTTCTTTGGCACTCTTTTTGCCAACATAATTCTTGTTTACATTCAAGACAACATTGGGTGGACCCTTGGTTATGGCCTTCCAACTATTGGCCTTGCCGTTTCTATTGGTATTTTTGTCGTCGGAATTCCCTTCTACCGCCACAAGGTTCCCGCCGGAAGCCCCTTTACTCGGATGGCTAAGGTTATTGTCGCCGCCATCAACAACCGGAAACTGCCGCTGCCAAGGGACGCTAAGGAACTCTACGAGTGGAACTTTGAAGAGTACACCAAGAAGAAGAAGTTTAGGATGGAGGCCACTCCCACTTTGAGGTAACTCTCCTTTCCAATTTCACCCGCCATCCAAATATGTCCAAACAAGTATTTATAGCGGAGAAAACACGAACACAATTCTCGTAAAGTTCCTTAGTAACTTGTTCTATTATAATTAGTTTATTAGCTCACCGTCTCTTCTTTTGTTCTCCCTTAGCTCACTCAACAAAGCTTCGATCCAAACGGGTTCAACCGATCCATGGCGACTCTGCACCGTAACCGAAGTGGAAGAAACAAAGCAAATGATTCGAATGATCCCAATTCTATTCGCAACCTTTGTCCCAAGCATCATGTTGGCTCAAGTCAATACTCTGTTCATAAAACAGGGCACCACTCTGGATCGAAAAGTCGGCAACTTTAAAATCCCACCGGCGAGCTTGAGTGCCTTCGTCACCGCTACGCTGCTCGTCAGCGTCGTAATTTACGACCGATTCTTCGTCAAGATCATGAGAAAATTCACCAAGAATCCTAGAGGGATCACTCTACTGCAACGGATGGGAACTGGGATTGTCCTCCATACCTTGATCATGGTTGTCAGCTGTCTAGTTGAGCGGCGGCGGCTGGCGGCAGCCAGAGAGCACGGTGTTGTTCAGAGTGGCAGCGAAGTTCCGTTAAGTATCTTCATCTTGCTACCGCAGTTTATTCTCATGGGGGTTGCCGATGCCTTCATGGAGGTCTCCAAAATTGAATTCTTCTACGATCAAGTAAGTCTCGTTTAATCCGTTTACTCATAACTCAATCGTTATAAAATTTAATCATTTATTCATATTCTTAACATCAGGCACCAGAGAGTATGAAGAGTCTCGGAACATCATACTCAACGACAGCAATCGGGACCGGAAATTTCCTCAGTAGCTTCCTTCTAGCAACAGTTTCCGACATCACAAGCCGCAATGGGCGAAAAGGGTGGATCCTCAACAACCTAAACGCATCCCATCTCGACTACTACTACGCCTTCTTCGCCATTCTCAACTGCTTAAACTTCATCTTCTTCCTCTTCGTTTCAAGGTATTACGTATACAAAGCTGAAGTTTCAGACTCCATAAAATTACTCTCCGAACAACTGAAAGAGAAGGCTCCATCAAAAGAATCAAACAACCCATATTAACATCTCCAACGAACTTTAGAGGCGTTCGCCATTGAAGAAGCTCTAAGCTTGTACTTGTTTCTTCATTTAATTTACGATCGTGCAAATAATATGATTATATAGTTTATCCACGCAAAGTAAATCTAGTTTTTTAAACCAAAATGGTTAGCGGTTATTTTACTTCCATTTCGTTCTACAAACAAGAGGAACGATCGAACAAACAAAAATTGTAAATTTACTTAATCGGGTATAAAAATTATTCTCGCTCATGCAACTAAAAAAACAAATGGTGACGCATAGAAATTTATAATTCACCCAAAATTAAAATAAAGTCAAATTCCTTTTTTTAAAAATTATTTTTTAATTTTTTTTTTTTCCCAACATTTTGGTTTGGATGTTTGTTTATAAATAAATTTCAGTATCTTTATGAGTTTTGGCAATATTTATAGGACGTGGTTAGGTGGGGAATGAATTTACGGGTAAGGGTCAAAATGGTAATTTAAGAAAGCTTTTAATGAGGGAAGTTACAATTATCCACAAAAGGAAAGTACAAGACAAAACAGTAATTTCCTGTCTGTCTTTTTAATTTTTTATAATCTTTTTTTTTTTTTTTCTATAAATGCAAAATTGGGCTATGAATTTTTTATTAACTTTTGTTGTTGTGCCGTAAGAGATTTGGTGATGGCTATCGAAGGCGTTGCTGATGACTACACACAGGATGGGACTGTGGATCTCAAGGGCAACCCTGTTCGTCGCTCCAAGAGGGGTGGCTGGAAAGCTTGCTCCTTTATTATCGGTATTTCTCTCCTTTCTTTCTTTCGATCTCGATACGCTTCTCTCCATCCTCGATTTCGTGTTTTAGTTCACGTGGGTTTATAGAAATTTACACGATAAATCATAAGAAATGAGCGTAATAGTTATATAGTGTGAATTTGACTTACTTTTGGGTTTATACTGTCGGTTTGAATTTGATTTGTAAGATAGTGTTCGTTAAAAAAAGAAATATATGGGTGTTGTGAACAGTGTATGAAGTGTTCGAAAGGATGGCGTTTTATGGGATATCTTCGAACCTAGTGATATATTTGACGGTTAGACTACAACAAGGCATTGTTACGGCGTCTAACAATGTCACAAACTGGGTTGGGGTTGTCTGGATGACTCCTGTTTTGGGTGCTTATATTGCTGACGCCTATCTGGGTCGCTTTTGGACCTTCATGGCTGCTTCGGTTGTCTACTTAATGGTACGTCCTCTCTCTTTTTTTGTA
Organism: Cucurbita pepo subsp. pepo; assembly: GCF_002806865.2. Lineage (NCBI taxonomy): Eukaryota > Viridiplantae > Streptophyta > Magnoliopsida > Cucurbitales > Cucurbitaceae > Cucurbita > Cucurbita pepo. The sequence goes on from NC_036654.1 coordinate 1,349,874, forward strand.
TTAACTTTAAAAAATGAATCACGGGTATTAAGGAAACTTTTGAAATTGAATTATTTTAAGAGTTTATACTAACATGGTTAATCTACAGGGAATGTCCTTTCTAACAATGGCCGTCTCAATCCCGTCGCTAAAGCCGCCATTGTGCCCCCAACCAACCGTCGGCCACTGCGACAAGCCCTCCGCGCTGCAGCTTGGGTTCTACTTTGGTGCACTCTACATCTTAGCGGTCGGCACGGGAGGCACGAAGCCAAACATCTCGACGATCGGGGCGGACCAGTTCGACGACTTCCACCCGAAGGAGAAGCACCAAAAGATATCATTTTTCAACTGGTGGATGTTCGGCATTTTCTTTGGCGGCTTTTTTGCCAACATAATCCTTGTTTACATTCAAGAAAACATTGGGTGGACGCTTGGTTATGCCCTTCCAACGGCTGGCCTTGCCATTTCTATTGCTATTTTTATCGCCGGAACTCCATTCTACCGCCACAAGGTTCCCGCCGGAAGTCCCTTTACTCGGATGGTTAAGGTTTTTATCGCCGCCATCAAGAAGCGGAAACTGCCGCTGCCCAAGGAGGCTAAGGAGCTGTACGAGTTGGACTTGGAAGAGTATACGAAGAAGAAGAAGTTTAGGATGGAGGCCACTCCCACTTTGAGGTAGAGAGTCCTCGTCCCACATTGACTAATTTAGGGAATTATCATGCATTTATAAGTAAAAAATACTTGAGAAGACTACAATAAATTGGATAATATCATATCATTAAAGAAAGTCGTGATTTTTAATAGTCTCTTCTTTTGTTCTCCTTCAGCTTCCTCAACAAAGCTTCGATCCAAACTGGTTCAACCGATTTATGGCGGCTCTGCACAGTAACGGAAGTGGAAGAAACAAAGCAAATGATCCGAATGATCCCAATTCTCATCGCAACCATTATCCCGAGTATCATGTTGGCTCAATCCAACACTCTTTTCATAAAACAGGGCACCACTCTGGATCGAAAAATTGGCAAGTTCAGCATCCCACCGGCGAGTTTGAACGCCTTCATCACCATTTCGCTACTCATCAGCATTGTAATTTACGACCGAATCTTTGTCAAGATGATGAGGAAATTCACCAAGAACCCAAGAGGGATCACTCTGCTACAACGAATGGGAACTGGGATCGTCGTCCATGCCGTGATCATGTTTGTCAGCGCTTTGGTTGAGCGGCGGCGACTAGCGGCAGCGAGAGAGCACGGTGTTGTAGAGAGTGGCGGTCAAGTTCCGTTGAGTATCTTCATCTTGATGCCGCAGTTTATTCTCATGGGGATTGCCGATGCCTTCGTAGAGGTCACAAAGATTGAGTTCTTCTACGATCAGGTACATCTTCTACGTCGAGGTTACAAAGATGGAACAAAGGGTATAAGGCCTTTTGGGAAGCCCAAATCAAAGCCATAAGAGCTTATGCTCAAAATGGATAATATTATAATATTATGGAGAGCAATGAATTCTAACATCTCCTTCCATAACGATTTTATTCGTATTTTTTTGATAGATGGGTTATTATAAATTTAATCATGTTTTTAACGTTCTTAACAGGCACCAGAGAGTATGAAGAGCATCGGGGCATCCTACTCGTCGACATCAATTGGGATCGGGAATTTCCTCAGTAGCGTACTTCTCAAAACAGTTTCCAACATCACGAGCCGCAATGGGAGAAAAGGGTGGATCCTCAACAACCTGAACGAATCCCATCTCGACTACTACTACGGCCTTTTCACCGTTCTCAACTGCTTAAACTTCATCTTCTTTCTCGTCGTTTCAAAGTATTATGTATACAAAGCTGAACTTTCGGACTCCATCAAATTACTCACACAAGAATTGGAGGAGAAGACACCATCTAATGAATCAAACAACTCACATTAACATCTCCAAAAAAAACTGAAGTGGTTTGTAAAAGTTCAGAAATCGATGAACTTTAGAGGCTTTCGCCATTGAAGAAGCTCGAAGCTTTTCTTTCGTCAACTTTGGAGAAATGACCCGACGTTTCTTTGATCACCTTCCACCTTCTACTTGTTTCATTTAAAACTAATATATAGTTTGTATGTTGAGAAACACCCAATTTAATAATATCCTTAAACTTTCAAAAAGTCTATTTCTTTTTTTAAGTTACCATTTACTAAAAATTTATAATACTTATTCGTATAAATTATTATTATTGTGATGTCCCACATTGGTTCAGGAGGAGAACAAACCACATTTACAAGGGTGTGGAAACTTTCTCCTAGCAGACTAGCATACGAGTTTTAAAACCTTGAGGGGAAGCTCAAAGAGGACAATATCTGCTATCGGTGGATCTGGGTCGTTACAAATGGTATTAGAGCTAGACACCAAACGATGTGTCAGCCTTCTCGCTGTTTCCCGAAGGGGGGTAGACACGAGATGGTGTGCCAGCAAGGACGCTGGCCCCAAAGGGGTGGATTTGGGGGTGGTCCCACATTGATTAAAGGAAGTAAAGAGTGCTACCGAGGACGCTGGGCCCAGGGGGTGGATTGTTGGTTAGGGAGGAGAACAAACCACCATTTATAAGTGGCGGATTGTGATGTCCCACATTGGTTGGGGGGAGAACAAACTATCATCTATAAGGGTGTGGAAATCTTCTCACCATTTATAAGGGTGTGGAAACGCGGATTGTGACGTCCCACATTGGTTGGGGGGAGAACAAACCACCATCTATATGGGTGTGGAAACTTTCTCCGCCTACATTGATTGGAGGGAAAACAAACCACCATCTATAAGGGTGTGGAAACCTGGATTGTGACATCCCACATCGATTGGGGAGAACAAACCACCTACAGGAAACCAACCTTCTCACATATGGGGTGTGGATATAGGTAGTTACAATTATTATTATATTATATTATATTTATTTATTTAAGATTTATTCATAATATGGTGTATTTGATGGAGTTGACCTAATGTTGTCAAAACCAACTTGCCAATATTTATAGGACGTGGATAGGTGGGGGTTGAATTTACAGGGAAGGGTCAAAATGTAATTTTATGTTTTTTTTTTTAATTTTCTTTCTATAAATGAAAATTTGGGGGTATGAACTGTTGTGCTGCAAGACAGACAACCATGGCTGTCGAAGAAGGCGTTGCTGATGATTACACTCAGGATGGGACCGTGGATCTCAAGGGCAACCCTGTTCGTCGCTCCAAGAGGGGTGGCTGGAAAGCTTGCTCCTTTATTATTGGTATTTCTCTCCTTTCTTTCTTTCGATCTTGAAACACTTCTCTCGATCTTCGATTTCGTGTTTTAGTTCATCTAGGTTTATAGAAATTTACCTGATAATTTATGAGAAATGAGCGTAACAGTTATATAGTGTGAATTTGACATACTTTTAGTTTATACGGTAAGTTTGAACTTGATTTGTAAGATAACGTTCGTTCAAAAAAGAAATATGGGTGTTGTGAATAGTGTATGAAGTGCTCGAAAGGATGGCGTTTTATGGGATATCTTCGAACTTAGAGATATATTTGACGACTAGACTACACCAAGGTATTGTTAATGCATCCAACCATGTCACAAACTGGGTTGGGGTTGTCTGGATGACTCCTATTTTGGGTGCTTATGTTGCTGATGCCTATCTCGGTCCCTTTTGGACCTTCATTATATCCTCTGCTGTCTACTTATTGGTACGTCCTTTATCACTTTTTTTTTTTTTTTTTTTTTTTTTTTTTTTTTTTTTTTTTTTTTTTTTTTTTTNAAAATTAAACGAAAAACCTGATCAACTTAACCTAAACCAACATGCATGATTTGAGTTAGGTTACCGCTTATTTGAATTGAATTATGTTCAAACAAATAAAAATTTTGAGTTAAAATGGTTTATAATATAACAGCCCGCTGTTATCTGATAATGCTACAGAGGTTTCCACATTCGTTCTCCTCACAACCAATGTAGAATCTCTTAGATTGGATTCGCTAAATTAATTTAAGTTCAACCAAATCATTCTTAATTTATAATTAATTTTTTTTTTTTATATGTAATAAAATTATATATTTTTGAAACAATGGTGAACAAACAGGGCATGTCCCTTCTAACAATGGTCGTCTCACTCCCGACGCTAAAGCCGCCATTGTGTGCCCAACCAACAGCCGGCCACTGCGACAAGCCCTCCACGGTGCAGCTTGACCTCTACTTCGGTGCACTCTACATCGTTGCGATCGGCATAGGCGGAACCAAGCCAAACATCTCGACGATCGGGGCCGGCCAGTTCGATGACTTCCAGCCGAAGGAGAAGAGTCAAAAAATATCATTTTTCAACTGGTGGATGTTCAGCATTTTCTTTGGCGGCTTTTTTGCCAACATAATTCTTGTTTACATTCAAGACAACATTGGGTGGACCCTTGGTTACGGCCTTCCAACTGCTGGCCTTGCCATTGCTACTGCCATTTTTGTCGCCGGAATTCCCTTCTACCGCCACAAGGTTCCCGCCGGAAGCCCCTTTACTCGGATGGCTAAGGTCATTGTCGCCGCCATCAACAACCGGAAACTGCCGCTTCCGAGGGACGCTAAGGAGCTGTATGAGTGGGACTTGGACGAGTACACGAAGAAGAAGAAGTTTAGGATGGAGCCCACTCCCACTTTGAGGTATGTTCCGAAATTATATCAAATTACGTCTACACAGCCCGTCTACTTTGAATCTAAGCTCTTATAATTTTACTTTGGACTTCGATGTCAATGAAGATGTATTTCCTTATAAATTCATGATTATTCCCTGACAAACTTTTATTAGGGTTTTTTTTTTTTCTTCTCCCTCAGCTTCCTCAACAAAGCTTCAATCCGAACTGGTTCGACTCATCCATGGCGGCTCTCCAGGGTAACCGAAGTGGAAGAAACAAAGCAAATGATCCGAATGATACCAATTCTCTTCGCGACCTTTATCCCAAGCATCATGTTGGCTCAAGTCAATACTCTCTTCATAAAACAGGGCACCACTTTGTATCGAAAAGTCGGCAACTTTAGCATCCCACCGGCGAGCTTGATCGCCTTCGTCAACGTTTCGCTGCTCGTCAGCATCGTACTTTACGACCGAATCTTTGTCAAGATAATGAGAAAATTCACCAAAAATCCAAGAGGGATCACTCTACTACAGCGGATGGGAACTGGAATCGTCATCCATGCTTTGATCATGTTTGTTAGCTGTTTAGTTGAGCGGCGGCGGTTGGCGGCGGCGAGAGAGCACGGTGTTGTTGAGAGTGGCGGTCAAGTTCCGTTGAGTATCTTCATCTTGCTGCCGCAGTTTATTCTCATGGGGATTGCCAATGTCTTCATGGAGGTCTCAAAGGTCGAGTTCTTCTACAATCAGGTACATCTCCTTTTATAACGGTTTTGTTTGTATTTTTTGATAGCTGAGATTTATTCATGTTCTTAATAGGCCCCTGAGAGTATGAAGAGTCTCGGGGCATCCTACTCGTCGACATCAATCGGTGTCGGAAATTTCCTCAGTAGCGTACTTCTCAAATCGGTTTCCAACATCAGCAGCCGCCATGGCGGGAAAGGGTGGATCATCAACAACTTGAACGCATCCCATTTCGACTACTACTACGCCTTCTTCACTATTCTCAATTGCTTAAATTTTATCTTTTTTCTCGTCGTTTCGAAGTATTATGTATACAAAGCTGAACTTTCAGACTCCAAAAAATTGCTCACCGAATCATATAATGAATCAAACAACCCACATTAAATTACGATTTTGCTGGTGATTTGGATAAAAAGAGATCCTTAATTTATTGTATTTCTCTTATGATCAAAATGGACAAAATAATATCAGTACGCAGGCTCGTGGTTCTTAACATGGTATCAGAGTCATACATTTAATTTATTCATGTGAATAGAATCCTCAAGTGTCGAAAAAGAAATTGTGAGTTTGAAAGGTATAGTTAAAAGTGACTCAAGTGTCGAATAAATGTGTATTTTGTTCAAGGGCTTCAGAGAAAGAGTCGAGTCTCGATTAAAGAGAGAGTATTCGAGGGCTTCATTAGCCTCATGGGAGGCTCTATGGTATGCTTTGTTCGAGGGGATGATTGTGGAGAATTATTAAGAGGAAGTCCTACGTTGGCTAACTTAGGATCGAAAAATTGGCAAGTTCAGCATCCCACCGACGAGTTTGAACGCCTTCATCACCATTTTGCTACTCATCAGCATCGTAATTTACGACCGAATCTTCATCAAGATGATGAGGAAATTCACCAAGAACCCAAGAGGGATCACTCTGCTACAACGAATGGGAACTGGGATTGTTGTCCATGCCGTGATCATGTTTGTCAGCGCTTTGGTTGAGCGGCTGCGTGGGAGCATGGTGTTGTAGAGAGTGGCGGCCAAGTTCCGTTGAGTATCTTCATCTTGATGCCGCAGTTTATTCTTATGAGAATTGCCGATGCCTTCGTCGAGGTCACAAAGATTGAGTTCTTCTACGATCAGGTACATCTTCTACGTCGAGGTCACAAAGATCGAACAAAGGGTATGAGGTCTTTTGGGGAAGCTCAAATCAAAGCCATGCGAGCTTATGCGCAAAGTGGCAATATCCTACCATTACCGATAACCGTGATTCCTAACATCTCCTTCCATAACGATTTTGTTCGTATTTTTTTGATAGATGGGTCATTATAAATTTAATCATATTCTTAACGTTCTTAACAGGCCCCAGAGAGTATGAAGAGTATCGGCGCATCCTACTCGTCGACATCAATCGGGATCGGAAATTTCCTCAGTAGCATACTTCTCAAAACAGTTTCCAACATCACGAGCCGCAATGGGAGAAAAGGGTGGATCCTCAACAACCTAAACGAATCCCATCTCGACTACTACTACGACCTCTTCACTGTTCTCAACTGCTTAAACTTCATCTTCTTTCTCGTCGTTTCAAAGTATTATGTATACAAAGCTGAACTTTCAGACTCCATCACACAAGAATTGAAGGAGGAGACACCATCTAATGAATCAAACAACTCATATTAACATCTTAAAAAAAAAAAAAAAAAAAAAAAAAAAAAAAANTTGGTTGAGCGGCTGCGTGGGAGCATGGTGTTGTAGAGAGTGGCGGCCAAGTTCCGTTGAGTATCTTCATCTTGATGCCGCAGTTTATTCTTATGAGAATTGCCGATGCCTTCGTCGAGGTCACAAAGATTGAGTTCTTCTACGATCAGGTACATCTTCNGGTTTGTAAAAGTTCAGAAATCGATAAACTTCAGAGGCTTTCGCCATTGAAGAAGCTCGAAGCTTTTTCTTTCGATTCAACTTTGTTAGAAACGACCCAACGTTTCTTGGATCACCTTCTACTTGTTTCATTTAAAACTATTATATAGTTTCAGTAGATCGAAAAATACAAAATTTAATAATATCAACTTTCAAAAACTTTACTTCTTTGGTTGAGTTACCGTTTAACTCAAAATTTATTACTATTATTATTATATTATATTATTTATTTATTTATTTAAGATTTATTCATAATACGATGAATTTGATGGAGTTGACCTAATGATCGTCAAAACCGACTTGCCAATATTTATAGGACGTGGATAGGTGGGGGTTGAATTTACGGGGAAGGGTCAAAATGTAATCATTTGTTTTTTTAATTTTCTTTCTATAAATGAAAATTTGGGGGTATGAACTGTTGTGCTGCAAGATAGACAACCATGGCTGTCGAAGAAGGCGTTGCTGATGATTACACTCAGGATGGGACTGTGGACCTCAAGGGCAACCCTGTTCGTCGTTCCAAGAGGGGTGGCTGGAAAGCTTGCTCCTTTATTATTGGTATTTCTCTAATTTCTCTTGTTCCATCTCCAAATGCTTCTCTTAATCCTCCGTTTCGTGTTATAGTTCATGTGGGTGTATAGAAATTTACATGATTATCACGAGAAATGACGTTACTAATTATGTTTTAACTTGATAATATCGATGTTACAACATGTCCAATACTAACATGGTTAACACAAACATAGGGCATGATCCTTCTAACAATGGCCGTCTCACTCCCGACGCAAAAGCTGCCATCGTGCGCCCAACCAACCGCCGGCCACTGCGACAAGCCCTCCACGCTGCAGCTTGCCCTCTACTTCGGTGCACTCTACATCGTTGCGATCGGCATAGGCGGAACCAAGCCAAACATCTCGACGATCGGGGCCGACCAGTTCGACGACTTCCACTCAAAGGAGAAGAATCAAAAAATATCATTTTTCAACTGGTGGATGTTCAGCATCTTCTTTGGCGCCTTTTTTGCCAACATAATTCTTGTTTACATTCAAGACAACATTGGGTGGACCCTTGGTTACGGCCTTCCAACTGCTGGCCTTGCCATTGCTACGGCCATTTTTATCGCCGGAATTCCCTTCTACCGCCACAAGGTTCCCGCCGGAAGCCCCTTTACTCGGATGGCTAAGGTCATTGTTGCCGCCATCAACAACCGGAAACTGCCGCTGCCGAGGGACGCTAAGGAGCTATATGAGTGGGACTTGGAAGAGTACACGAAGAAGAAGAAGTTTAGGATGGAGGTCACTTCCACTCTGAGGTATGTTCACGTATGTTATTGTCTACTTTGAGTATAAGCTCTCATAACAAATTTTCATTAGGGTTTCTTTTTTTTCTTTCCTCTCAGCTTCCTCACCAAAGCTTCAATCCGAACTGGTTCGACCCATCCATGGCGGCTCTCCACCGTAACCGAAGTGGAAGAAACAAAGCAAATGATCCGAATGATACCAATTCTCTTCGCGACCTTTATCCCAAGCATCATGTTGGCTCAAGTCAATACTCTCTTCATAAAACAGGGCACCACTCTCGATCGAAAAGTTGGAAACTTTAGCATCCCACCGGCGAGCTTGATCGCCATCGTCAACGTTTCGCTACTCATCAGCGTCGTACTTTACGACCGAATCTTCGTCAAGATAATGAGAAAATTCACCAAGAATCCAAGAGGGATCACTCTACTACAGCGGATGGGAACTGGGATCATCATCCATGCTTTGATCATGTTGGTCAGCTGTCTGGTTGAGCGGCGGCGGTTGGCGGCGGCGAGAGAGCATGGTGTTGTAGAGAGTGGTGACCAAGTTCCGTTGAGTATCTTCATCTTGCTGCCGCAGTTTATTCTCATGGGGATTGCCAATGTCTTCATGGAGGTCTCAAAGGTTGAGTTCTTCTACAATCAGGTACATCTCCTTTTATAACGGTTTTGTTTGTATTTTTTTGATAGTCGAGATTTATTCATATTGTTAACATCAGGCACCAGAGAGTATGAAGAGTCTCGGGACATCCTACTCATCGACATCAATCGGTGTCGGAAATTTCCTCAGTGGCGTACTTCTCAAATTAGTTTCCAACATCAGTAGCCGTCATGGGGGGAAAGGGTGGATCATCAACAACTTGAACGCATCCCATCTCGACTACTACTACGCCTTCTTCGCTATTCTCAACTGCTTAAATTTTATCTTCTTCCTCGTCGTTTCAAAGTATTATGTATACAAATCTGAACTTTCAAACTCCATAGAATTGCTCACCGAATCAAACAACCCACATTAAGTTCCGGTGATTTGGATAAAAAGAGATCCTTAATTTATTGTGTCTCTTATGATCAAAATGAAATATATCATATCATTATGGAGACTCGTGGTTCCTAATATGGTATCAAAGTCATACCTTTAACTTAGTCATCTGAATAGAATTCTCAAGTGTCGAAAAAGAAATTGTGAGTTTTAAAGATACAGTTAAAAGTGACTCAAGTGTCGAGTAAATGTGTATTTTGTTCAAGGGCTCTAGAGAAAGAGTCGAGTCCCGATTAAAGAGAGAGTATTCGAGGGCTCGATAAGCCTCATGGGAGGCTCTATGGTATGCTTTGTTCGAGGGGATGATTGTTGAGAATTATTAAGAGGAAGTCCTACGTTGGCTAACTTATGGGATGATCATTAGTTTATAAGTAATGAATATCATCTTCATTGGTACACGACCGGAGTAATTATCCATGAATTTTTTTTTTCTAAGAGGTGGAATAGAATAATCTCGTTGAAGCATAATTATCATACGTTTGTAATGCGTTGTATGTCCCATAATAGGTCTCATTATTCTACTCTTTCTCGGGAGTCAATAACAATTCATAGCTATACCTTAACACCAAAGAAGAGTTCGATCCGATGCTTTATTTATGTCCTATATATACATAACATGCATGAGGTCTCACAAAATAAGGAAAAATATTAGATCAGTATATGGTGCAACAGGACATGTCATTTTTCACTTACTCACACATCACTATTGTTCTAAAAAATTTATGATTAATGAAACAGAATAAACTATTTACACATCATATAATTTTCAATCTCAATAACTTATGACTAACAATACGCAGACAATTTCATAAAACATAACCCTATGTCGTTCTAGCAGTAAGTTCACTTAATCCAACTGTTTTACGCTCCCCGGGTTCAACCCAATAAAGCGGCATTAGAATCATCTTTGATTTTATTTAGAATTAAACAATACTAAAGGTTAAACAAACTTACATTGAAGGAACATAGAGAAAATTTGTCTCTAATATTCTTTCTCCAGCTTTTCAACGGTTGAATCTCTCCATAAAGGTGTGGAGAAGCCTCTTGATGTCAGGCACTTAAAGGGGTAGGGTGAATTGTGAAATCCCACGTTGTTAGGGAGGAGAATGAAATATTCTATGACTAACGACAATATGCAAAGAAAAAAGTGGATAATATCTACTGACGGTAATCTCAAACTATAACTCTTCTAAAATTAGAGGTATGTTCTTCTTAAAGTTTAAAAGTTTTTAAAATTTTAAAGATATTATTGAAACATTGGTTGAGTAATAGCACCAATTTTCATGCCAAAAAAAGCATAATTTTAAAATTATAGAAAAAGGCTAATAAGGAATTTTTTTTTTCAAATAAGTGAAATAAATTAATTACATTGACCAGTTTGTTAGGATCGCATAAAAACACACACTCGATCTAGATGAACACAAAGAACAAAATAGAGAAAAAAAAAAAAAAAAAACTGGCTAAAGGATTTATATGGATGACTTCAAATATGTAAAGTAAGAGAGAATACAAAATCATCCATACATATACATATCTGGAGTCATCAATACAAATCCTTTAGCCAAAGTTCTCCTTGTATTTTCTCTATCCTGTTCTTTGTGTTCATCTAGATCGAGTGTGCGCGTTATTGTGCGATCCTAAGACAGTTCAACGTTAATGCAATTTTACCACAAAAAGAAATCAAAGTTCAAAGACAAAGTACAACGGAATCTCCAAAGAAAAAGCTGTCTAAGTTCAAAATATGCGAACTTTCATTCAATCTTCACCCAAACTGAACACCAAAAGGAATACCATTTTCACCTAATAAGATGTTCTAAAACCGAGTTCTTTACGACATTCAGTCGACCACGAAGCAGCAAAACAGAAAACGAGAGAAAGAGCTACGACGTTTTCACTTTATTTTTTGGATTCTGCTTCAACAAAGAACGAACCTCAAGTCATTACCTACTCAATCTCGAAGGTATGGATTTAACTATAAAACTCATGAGACTTACAATACCAGAGACTTGGGAGTACGAGTCGACGAGGCCTCACAGAAGAACATATTCTTTCTCGGGGTAAAAGTCCATAAATGCTGAACACACGCATCATCCCCGACTCGGTCCTTCACTACGAAGCCTGTGTTCAGCCATGACGGACTCCACTTTTACAACTCCGAGCATCCCTCCTGTAACACAAGGGCAAATAGAGGGGGAAAATGGTTATGCCATTGTTAAACACCCAACTACGACTACGATTAGGCTAACCATATGAAGTGATCGACCCAGTACCGAGGGCTCCGACACTATCATCTATCGTCTAAATCTTTGTATTCCTACATGAAATGTAAAGCACAGAAGAACGAAACATTTATCGTCTAAATCCTTGATGTCGTATACACCTGATGATCTTAGAGAACAAGAGGAAACATAAAACATCTGCAAATAAGTATTACACAGCTCAAACAAAGTGCAAATATGAGAATTGATAGCAGACAGACAGCTAAATAGACATATCCATAAAAGAGATCAAATGTAAGACTACGTTCAGCAACAAAATACTAAATAACTGAAGCATCAAGTAAACTTCTAAAACAGCTACTTATTTAGACTAGAAAAATTAATACTGCAAGCTACTTGGATTCAAGCAACCCCACCAGGCTCATCGTGTTCCCGAATCGGGCCACCGCTTCAGTCAGGAACAAGAAGAAAAATTTTATAACAAGCAACTGGAAAACATCGATCTCGTAAAACAAACAGGGAGATACACACAACATGCTAACATCCAGTTTCCTTTTCATCAAATTACTGTTGTTGAGATTGTCGAGCTTGTGCGCCACCATAACCACCGGTATAACCTACTTGTCCGCCATCGGATCTCCAACCAGCATTTCCATAACCAGTGTTTCCATTAGCATCGCCATAGCCACTATTCATGTAACCACCACTGTTCCCTTGTAATTCTCCCCCACTTGGACCACCCCCGACATTGCTATTTGAGGCACTACCAGAACGTCCTCCACCTGTACCATAACCAGATTGACTCCCGTACGAGCCATCACCTGCACCGTAACCATAACCTTGATTCCCAAACCCACCATATCCATAACCCTGATTGCCATACCCAGCAGCTCCACCAGGAGAATGACCTGTGGGTGCAGATCCAGGTCCACCACTGCCAGCTCCAGCATTGCCCCCAGGGGCACCTCCCCATGGAGCTGCATTCCCATACCCCATGGCTCCATATCCAGAGGGAGCTTGAGCGGACCACGAACTTCTAGGTCCACCTTGAGGACCGCTTGCATAACCAGCATTCGCGACATTTGGATTACCATAAGCAACAGCAGAAGGGGCACCATACCCAGTATTTGAACCACTATAGTTTCCATAACCACCGTATCCCATACCATTGTTCGATGAACCATAACCATACCCGGGATTGTTATATCCAGAGGAACCATAAGGTGGGAAACCTCCACTAGAGCCCTGAGATTGCATGTACCTATTCGAATCCATACGACTATCATACGAATTTGAATTGACACCACCAGATGACCCATAAGTTTGATAACCACCACTGCCTGCACTGCCACCCATTGAGCGGCCACCTGCACCTGGATTGGCATCTTTGGGAAGGGCACGCTTAACTTCTACTTGTTTACCATTCAAATCATGAAATGTCTTGTGCAAAACTCTGTCAACAGCTTCTTCAGTATCAAAAGATATAAATCCAAATCCCCGTGGACGCCTAGTATTTTGATCGTACATGACTACTACATCAGTTACATCGCCATAAGTCTCAAAATACTCCTTAAACCCTTCTTCAGTCAATGTTGGAGGCAATCCCCCAACAAAAATTTTTTTGGTTCTCATATTTCCACCACCAGAATTTCTAGTAGCGTTCAAATTGCCCGCTCTCGCAGGGGTCTGCTGTTCCTCTCGTGATAAGGCCCTCTTAGCCTCAACCTAGAAAAGAATATAAATTACAAATGCTAAAAAGTTCTTCAAAAAAACGACTCGATAGGAAGGTAAGATATTTCCAGAAGATAAGATACCAAATGAGAGAAAGTTATAGCAACAGTGTAAATACTAGCCCCGAAACCGAAACAGATCTATCGAAAACTCGTGACAACACTTCACAGTTGAAGTCAACAGATTCCTACCAAGAACTAACTATCAAGAGAATATACACAATCATATGAAAACATAAGCTATGATGAAATGAAAATGAAGAACACAACCGACCCTTTTGTCAATACCTCTCCTCGTAAAAAAGCAATGCACCAAACCAACAAATTACACCAAAAACAACCCTAAAAAGCTCAGTAACGAGAGGTGCAAATGCATCAACATGAGCAACCCTAAAAAGCCAATAACATCAGATATGTGATACCCAAAAGGAAAGTATTTAATATCATTATGGAATCAAAAACCCCTAGAACTCAAATGAGGTATCCAGGCCAAATCAAACGAACACAAATGCTATTATCACGAACCAAAAAGACCTAAAATCTCGACATCGAATAAAAGAACGCACCGTTTTACCATCGATAGTGTGCTTATCCTGGAGAACTCGATCAAGAACAGAGGGATCTGCAAAGACGACGAATCCAAACCCTCTAGGTTTGCTAGTGATCTTATCCCTCATAACAACGGTATGCATCACTTCACCATAGCTGTTGAAGTGGTCCTTTAACTTATCCTCAGAGGTCTCCCATGAAATCCCACCAATAAAAAGCTTCCCCTGATCCGAATCCATTACCCCTTTTTCTCTCTGTTTCTCAAAAACCCCAAATGTAAAAATCGATTCACGGCTCTGTTCTTCCAGCAAAAATTGAATTTCGTTTATGGGTTACGGATTTCGGAAGAGGGTTTGCAGCCGACTGGGGCTTGAAAAGAGAAAGAGAACAGAAAAGGGGAAGAGAGAGAGAGAGCTCTGGTGAATCTGAGGTAATAAAAAAGAGTGCTTTTCGCTGTAGTAGGGTTTGAGTGAAAGGTATGCGATTTGAACGGTCAGGATTGGCTTGATTGTGGAATGATTGGATTAGCTTCACGGTCTGGATCTCTTCTTAACAATGAACTGAATCGTTACTCACGTGATTGTCACGAGATAGAAGGCCAATGGTGTAAAAATGGAATCTTATTGGAGGCCAATTATTGATGGATTCTCATCATTAATAAATAATTTAAAATATATAATGTGTTTATTTTGGTTATATTATGAACTATGAGCCTGAATTGCAAGAATTGTATTAGGTATTAACCTGTGATTGCTGTAGATGAGCTAGGCGGACGAGGATGAACGCCACTTCACGTCACCCCTATGCTGAGCTAGGTAGGCGAGGATGAACGCCACTTCATGTCACCATATATGGACCGAGTAGTTCAACCAAGTATTGTAATTTGCACCATACTTGTTTTCAACGATTTTCTTTGACCATGTATTTTAAAAACTTTTCTCTCAAAACGTAGTTTCAACCATACGAATTGACCCAAGTCCAATTTTTACACGGTTGACTTGTTCACTGAATTAAAACAATCGTCTACTGTCTTGACAATGCGATGATAACATGATTTTTTCTTTTCTTTTCAACCAAATATTACTCAATTGGTTAATAAACATTATACTTTTTATTTAATAAATTATAAGCTTCTATATAAAAGTTATAAATTATTTATTTAAAATTAAGAAAATATTTAAATCAATAATTTTAAGATTGAATTAAGCGGATGTTAAATGACAAAAAAGACCCGAGAAAATGGAAAAGAAAAAGAGAAATAGAGAGGACAAAAAAGAGATTTTACTACTTCATATAGAAGAAGAATCCAATTTGATGGTATCAATTTTATGGTATCTTTAACAAAAGTGTGTGTAGGCGCCCACTTGATTGGGGTTGCATTCATTACAAGCGCCAACGTTCGTCTTACTTTTCAAACCACTTTGGAGCCAAATGCATTTTTCAAACTTCCAACATTTCCCCTTTCCCTTTCTTGCCTGCCTCTGTAAATGGAACAACCAAATCTAACACAGCTTCCTTGAGCTTCGATGGGGTGTTTTCTAGCTTGTTTCGGGTTTCATAAGCGTCGGAAGAAACGCCGATCACCGGTAGATGGACTCACAGTTAGCAACCAAGTAATAGATTCAATCTCTATGCTTTTATCCTTCATTTCTATCTAAATTATGTTCTCTTGTTGGATGGCTCGTTATAGAATTGTGTGTGTAAATCGTTTGACAGATACGTCTAAGCTACGAGCCTTTAGATTCCTCTCAGGTAACAACTTGTGACGTTACGGACAAACCCGAGATTCAGAATTCTAAACCAAGGTGGGTGATGAGTGTTTGTCGACTTTCTTTGTTTTGTTTGTTCAATAGGACGTAGGGTGGGATTCAAATCTTTAACCTTGATAAGTACTAGTTGAGCTGTGCTTAAATTGTTAGGGTCGTTGTCAGGGATAGATCTAAGGAGCAGGCTTGGGTGAAAATCAGGAAGAAAGTTAGCTTTAATCTAAACGTCCAGACCTACGAACCTGTTCCAGATGACCACTATTTCCTGGAGAGTGACGAAGAGGTAAAAACCGAAGAACATAGCCAAGAAGCAACAGCTAGAACTGATACTACTTCACTCCTGGACAAGGAGTTTACGACCCCGAATCCGGGAAATTACCCTCAAAACCACAGATACCAGAATTGTGCGGATAGTTGTGACGACGAAGAAGATGATTTCGGATACGGTGAAAGTGATTTGGAAGACAGTGAGATTGATGAAGAACATGATGAGTTTGAAACTAATAGTGTAGACAGGAGCCAACAAGTTCATTCTGTTCTAAAACCAATAGAAAATCTTACTCAATGGAGAACAGCTAAAGCAAAAGCAGGGACAATCAGTAAGCAGCAGATGAACAACAAGGTTAAGACATCAGAGCAGCCACAATCTCCAGCATTTTTCAGTTTAAATGAATCGACATTGAATTCGAGACTAAGTTCGAGCTTACCTGATACTCAAAAGCAAGAAAACCCGGTGCATTCGAGCCTCTCGGATTGGTTGTCTGAACTGCATAAAGGATAATCAGTCATTAGATTCATGTGTAGAAGATTGTTTGTATTTTTCTTTTTTTGAATGATTTATTATGATTTGTTTGGTAAGTTTGTTTAAGATTTGCTTTCTGTTGTTAGACGAAATTGTTTGATCAAATAACATGTTCAAGAGTTGTCTTACTGATCTAAATCTCGGTCATCCATGTATTTTGAGAACAGAACTAACCGGATGTGTTTCTAAATGAGTTGATCAAGCTCACCGTTAACAGTTATTGTCTGCGCTTTGGCTCGTTACGTATTGCAATCAGCCTCACGGTTTTCAAAGCACATCTACTAGAGAGAGGTTTCCACACCCTTATAAGGAATGCTTTGTTCCCCTCTCCATCTGATGTGGGATCTCACAATCCACTCCCCTTGAAGTTCCAGCGTCCTAGCTAGCACACCACCCGGTGTCTGGCTCTGATGCCATTTCTAACAGCCTAAGCCCACTGCTAGCAAATTTTGTCCACTTTGGCTCTTTACGTATCGTCATCAACCTCATGGTTTTTAAAATGCGTCTACTAGGGAGAGGTTTCCACACCCTCATAAGGAATGCTTCGTTCCCCTCTCCAACTGATGTGAGATCTTACAATCCACTCCCTTTGGGGACCCAGCGTCCTCGCTAGCACACCCCCGGTGTCCGGCTCTGATACCATTTGTGACAGCCCAAGCCCACCGCTAGCAGATATTGTCCACTTTGGCCCGTTACGTATCGTCATCAGCCTCATGATTTTTAAAACGCGTCTACTTAGGAGAGGTTTCCACACTCTTATAAGGAATGCTTCGTTCCCTCTCCAACCGATGTGAGATCTCACAATCCACTCCCCTTGGGGACCCAACGTCCTCGCTAGCACACCACCCGGTGTCTAGCTCTGATACCATTTGTGACAGCCCAAGCCCACCGCTAGTAGATATTGTCCACTTTGGCCCGTTACGTATCATCATCAGCCTCATGATTTTTAAAACGCGTCTACTTAGGAGAGGTTTCCACACTCTTATAAGGAATGCTTCGTTCCCTCTCCAACCGATGTGAGATCTCACAATCCACTCCCCTTGGGGACCCAACGTCCTCGCTAGCACACCACCCGGTGTCTAGCTCTGATACCATTTGTGACAGCCCAAGCCCACCGCTAGTAGATATTGTCCACTTTGGCCCGTTACGTATCATCATCAACCCTCATGGTTTTTAAAACGCGACTACTAAGGAGAGGTTTCCACACTCTTATAAGGAATGCTTCATTCCCTTCTCCAACCGATGTGGGATTTCACAATCCACCCACTTTAGGGGCCAGCGTCCTCGCTAGCACATCACCCAGTGTCTGGCTCTGATACCATTTGTAACAACCTAAACCCACTACTAGAAGATATTGTCCGCTTTGACTCATTACGTATCGTCATCAGGCCCACGATTTTTAAAACGCGTCTACTAAGGAGAGGTTTTCACACCCTTATAAGGAATGTTTCGTTCCCCTCTCCAACCGTTGTGGGACCTCACACAATCTTTTCAATAAGATAATCTCTCACAATCATTCAATATATGAAAATCTCTCACAATCCACAGAAAATATTGCAATTTCCTCACCTGAAACATAGAGTTACCTCACGTAGCTGGAACCGTGGAGATTCTGAGATTTTGTTTGTCAACGAGGCTCTTTGAAGTTGCTGCAGTTGAAGTGGAGATAAGCAGACTCGAACCCTTATCACTACTTCTCAATCTCGGTAGAAAAGGTGGGGTCGCTTCAATTTCCCAAGACTCGAGAAGGAGATTGGAACAGGGGGATACAAAAAAGAAATAAGAGAGGGATTATATTCTTCACCGAGGATTCGTGCTTTCAGATTTGAAAGTACCCGCTCGGTAGGCCTACACGTTTTAAACTAAAGTGTCTTTGATGAAGACTTTCTTCACACTAAACAGCAGGCAAACTAATCTACTTCATTTCTCTAATGATCAAAACATCAAAAAGAAGATATAAGAACAAGAACTCATGAACATTTACTATACGCCAAAGCCACAATATGAATGAACAAATCGTTATTTTGGTGTAAAGATAGAGTAATGAATGAGAAGCCATACAATTTCACTCCATTTCAATCTCAGGAGACGATGAACTCAACATGGTTTCTTGTCCAAACTCAGCCAACAAAGGGCCGCTCCCCTCGCGGCACCTAAAAAGCTTGTTGCAAGACAACAAACCAATCAAGCCAAAACCCAAGATCAAAACCAAAAAAGCATGGCCAATGAATATTAAGTTCATCAAAGCAATACCCCTCATCTGATCCTCCTCAAGATCACATTGAACAAAAGCATCTTGTGTAGCAGGCAATACCAACATTGCACGACAACCCTTCAAAGCAAACGCATCGGTATACAAAGACAACCCAATTTGGAACATCCATGTACCCTTAAACGTTAAGCCAGAAGAAAGTAGAAATTCAGCGAAAAATGCAGAGGGTTTCACAGATAAATACAGGCAACAACAAGCACAAAGAAGGGCTAATCCGCTAGATAAGTGATAAAAAGCGCCACCAAGACCAGTAATACCATTGCCAATCACTGAATACTCAATGAGAAAAGCGATTCCAGCGAAAACGAAGATGAAACTCTCACTTACAAGAAGAGGGTCGAGATTTTCCCGCAAAATAATGAGAATCGTGAGGGCCCAGAAGAAGAAAATGGCCATTGATTGGTGGGAAAATGCAAATTTGTAAGTGGGGTTCCCGGAAAATGCAAGGAAAAGGAAGATTTCAGAGAAGGCGGCAATGGGGAGGAGGAGGATCAGAGAATATAAATCGAAATTTTTCCATTTGGGTTCGGATAAGTACCATGTTCTTGATCGGTAAAGCGATGGGTTGTTGATGTAAACAGAGGAAGAACAGAGTAGCCGACGAACGCCTATGGGAACGAGGAAGAGGGCGGCGGAGAGATGCGCTGCTAATGACGCCATTGAAAGGGCTATTGATTTTGTTGAAGAATTCGATTCATTTTGTTGATGGGTTCATCGTTTGCTCTCGAATTCTTCCCTTGGGAAGACCGAGCTGGCCGATCGTTGACCCTGAAGCTTCAATCCGCTCAACAAAAACAAGCTTGATGAATGAAATGCTTAGAAGAACGATTCAATTTCATAGATGAAGTGATTTTTCTTTAATTATTTTGTTTTTCTTTTTTAATAATTGGATTTTTTTAAAGTTCCATTCCTTATAATTTAAGCATAATTTGTGAGGTAAAGGAACTTAGAAGCTACAAAAACTTAATTACAGAAATGAATGTAAAGCCTAAAATAAGTTGTCTATTTTTTTTTTCAACATAATAATAATAATAATAATAATAATAATAATAAATTGGTTGGGTATTAAATAATGCTAAGACAATGCATTAATACAACCTCAATTATAAATTTAAGTAAAATTTAAATTCTAAACTTTTTGTTTTATTAAATTGCACCTCAAATTTAGATAAATGTTGACATCAAATTTTAAAAATATTGCAATTTTATTTTTAAATTTTTGTCCAAAATTTTTTTATGCAATGAATTATAAAATATGCATACAATATAAAATTTATAGAATTTTAGAAAAAAAAAAGTGAGTTTTTTTTTTTAAATTAGTAAGCAAATTAACAAAATTTAGACCATAATATCAATACTAATTATCATTTTAATATTGATAGATCAAACTTAACATAATTTATTTTAAAGTCTATTCAAACCAGCTCATTAAAAAAAGGTGTACATTAGTATTTTAAAGCTCATTAAAAAGTTTTAAAACGTGTAAAATTAATATAAATATAAATTATATATATTTAAATAATAATAATAATAATAATAATAAATAAATAACATTTAAGCTCAAGAAAATATTATAGTAACCGCCATGAGCGAAATAAGGAGAAAAATGTTATTTATTTATTAATAAAAAAAATGAAATTGAAAATGGAACTAAATTAAATTCTAAGGTAAAATAGGTGTTTTCTATATTTTTAAATCTAAGATTAATAATAATAATAATGAGAGGACGAAATTGTGAAATAGGGGTGGCTTCGTCTTCTTCGCGGCGGATATGGAGCCACGCTGATAAGATTAGCAGCACACAGGGCCCCGTTGCCGAAGCAAACACCACACCAATACAGTTCAACCACCTCATATTCTTCCCAAATTATGGACCGTTGAAGCAATCGCATGAACAATTCACATTCACATTCACATCTCTGCTTTTCAAACTAGACGCCAAAACCCTAACGCGGTGTGTGGCTCACAATCCCTCTCTCTCACTCCCCAATTTCCTCACCCACATTTTACATCCAAGCATCAAACGGAGAAGCAGAGGGACTCGTACCAGAGAAAGAAGAGGAAGAAGCTGTTTCCATGGCGTCCACTTCCATTTCTGCAACTGGATTGTCCTGTTCTTCTACTTTCCTTGGAGGATGGGGTTCTTCCGTGGCTGGAGAGGACTATGCGCTGCTGGCGGTGAAGCCGGCGGCAGTGCAAGTGGGCATGGGGAAGGCGGTGAGGTTCCGGCCGATGATGAAGAACGTCAATGAGGGTAAAGGGGTTTTTGCGCCATTGGTTGTAGTTACTCGGAATCTCATCGGCAAGAAGCGCTTCAACCAGCTTAGAGGCAAAGCAATTGCCTTGCATTCTCAGGTAATGCATCTTTTTCCCCCTTAATCTCCTCTCACTTATAGATCATTTCAAACTTTAAATCAAGGGGAAAAAAAGGTCCAAAATTTACAATAACCAAGAACCAAATAAGCATCAGATTCGAGTAAGCAAGAAAACCGAATCAAACCAAAACACGTCTAGTTTTTCAAAACCGTCCTACTTCGATAGTAATGTAACCAAATCATCATCAAACGGACGCATAAACAATTAGATTCAGATTCAAAACACATCTAGTTTTCCTGAATTTTGTTGTTTCTCAGGTAATCACAGAGTTTTGCAAGTCAATTGGAGCAGATGGAAAGCAAAGACAAGGATTAATCAGGCTAGCAAAGAAGAATGGAGAAAAACTTGGATTCCTTGCCTGAGAGATATCATCTCTGCTCTTCTTCTTCTTCTTCGTCTTCTCATGCTCTCCTGCTTTCCATTTGCTTCAAGTTCATCAGCTGTAATGTTACTTTCTTAAAACTCACTCTTTAGACACAGGAAGTGCTTCATTCTTCTGTAATTCTGGCAAAGCAGTAAAGAACAAATCAAAATATTCAACCAAATGAGACGGCCCTCCTCCCCATAAATCTGCTCTATGAGATGTGATTATGGAATCATACAATACAATAATTTCAGTATATTGCTTCACTTCTAGATGGGTATGTTCCAACATATAAATTGAAGTAAAATTCTGGGCATTCAAAGCATGGAAGATCTGAATCGATTGTCTTGGATCCAAAAACAAAGCCAACAAAAGAAGGAAATATAACAATGACAAGTATGTCGAAATAACATTTTTAGTATTTTCCTCAAAATTTAGCACGGCAACATGATCTAGTTGATGATCAGACACTGTATCGAGATTTTGCCGACTTTTCCCTCCTCAAGTCCTCCTACAGCCAACCAAAACAGAGAGATTTAATAGACAAAATGAGGGGAACGGGAGAAAATGTTGATGGCCATAAAACTGGTGCTTACATGAAAGCTGAAGGAAATCTTGTCGGTGACGTCGATGATCTCCTTCCATTTCCTACCAAGGCTCATCTGCACCAAATGGTGAAAAGCAACAGAGTAAGCCATAGTCTTTAGAACTTTGCTTAGAAGCTTTAAGGGGCGGTATGTCAGGGGACTGAATTCACCATGTCAAAAGTAATAATGATACAAAATATATTTTCGACATCTACTTTACTCTCAATATTTGCAAACTGTCTAACCAGAGATCTTGAAACAAGTTACAACTTGAAACATACTGAAGAAAGAGTGCAAAGCTAGTTGGCTCCTATTCACTAAAGGCATCTTTGCTTAAAAATTCAACTTGCATAATAACAAAGAGAAGGAAAGCAGCAGGTAACATTCTTTGATACATCCAAAATCAATTAAGTCAAAGCCAAATCGCGCTAGGCCCTCCATAGTCCCTTGCTGGTTGAGGTTAAACTTGGGTTCTAAACGTCACCTAATAAATTGCATTTGATTTAAGATAAAGGTAATATGTTATAAATGCAATGGCTAGCAATCTAATGAATAGACAAATTCTAAGAACAAATGTAAAACGATGCAGTAACATTTTGTACTGGAATACTTAGCATGAGTGTATGAATGAAATAGAGCAAGACATGATTCATAGAGAAGCCAAAATTCATAGAGCAAACAAAGGAAAGCACTGCAAGAAAGATCAGCCCAAAAGAGGCCAAAATAAAGCAAACAAGAGGAGCTACACACAATTAGTAATCTGCACATTCACAACAACAACTATACGTTTACGGAATAAGCGAAGATAATTTTCATATAAGCAGAAAACATGATCTCTCTCAAAAACTTCAAGAATGTCAAATAAGATCTCAAAAAGAATCATAAACAGCAGAAAGAACCAAACCAAAACCTCAGAGAAAATAGGTTTGTTCCCAATAATCTCGTAGAAGACAGGTTTCACTATTATATACAAAATCAATAAAAGGAGGCAAACCTGAGCAGCCTCATTTGTTGCATTCTTTGTCCATAATGCAAGTTTGTCCTGCCTCTGGCGCACACTGGCAACTACGCCACAAATCTCATCAGACTCCTCGAATTGTTCCCCAATTAAAGCCATCAACTAGCAATGGAAGAAAACAATGCAGATTTCGATCATATTACAGCAAGCAATTACCACAGACTCATGAGGCATACAAATAAACAACTTCAGCATAAAATTATTCGACGGTTTCTATACCGTTTCCAGCCACATGCTATCAAGATTAGCCTTTCTACTGCTCGTGACAGTCCATTTTCCTCCATTAGCGCACTCAGGATCTTCCCATTTCGGCTCAACTCCAGATTTGAACAAGTGAAAATCTGCATTGGCCGGCAACTTGCTCGGCTTTGGTATCTGATCGTACAAACTGCAGAATAGTCGAAATCACAAATCGTAAAAATAACAAATCTGGTCTATTGGCTCTTGTCCAATCACCTCGTAAAAAATCGTGGTTCGACTTCAAAGAAAAATGAAACACAACCCCCACAGCGTAAGAGAATCCAATCAAATACGCATACATGACAAACAATTCTCTTCAATACACGACTGGTTAGTTAAAATCCAAAAGAGCTATGCCCTAATCTAGCAAAAGAGAATATTTACAGAAGGGGAAAAGGCCAAATCTAAACATCAACGCAGAAAAGGATCCAAGAACGTACCACCAAAATTCCTCGACGGTGTCGAAGGTATAGACCTTGCGCAGAGAGGAGCCCCAAGCGGCGCCTTGCTTCGGCCGCGACTGATTATCAAACCAAAAGGTCCATTTTCTCTCCAATTTGTGGGACTGCTGATTGGAATCGGGTACTTCAGTCGCCGCCGCAGCACCCTCTACCGCTACCTCACCGGCCATATCTTGGGTTGAAAAATACCTCTCTTTTTCTCGGAGGAACTAGGGGGCAGGAAAATCACAGACGAAGCTTTAGGCTTTAAGCTTGATCGATTGGGTTTTGATGTAGAACAACTCACCTTCTCGAATTCGATTGGGTTTTGACTAAAGCCCTAGGCCCAAAACTCTTCTAAACCCCGACCCGAGGCCCGTAAAATTATTGGAAAATAACAAAAAGAAAACAGAAAAAGGCTACCATTAATTAGAAAATATGAAAATTTAGAGTTTTTCTTTTTTTTTTTTCTAAATAAGGAAAATAACAATTTAACTTACTAATTTCTAAATTTACTGCCTCCCCATATAAATTTAAAGATTTTTATACCTAAACAATAATATTTTTGTAGTTTCTCTTTTCAGTTTCTCTTTTCATTTGACTCATTTTTCATTTTCAATTTAATATTCTCTTTTCATTTGACTCATTTTTCATTTTCAATTTAATACATGGTTCGACACTAATTATCATTTTAAAAGTATTATCATTTTAAAAGTCAGATAGTTCGACGTTATGTAATTGTTGAATTGAAAAATAAAAATATTGCAATATTTTTCGATATTGAGATTTTAAATTGGATATTTTAAGTTCGATTTAAAAAAAAAAAAAAAAAAAAAAAAAAAAAAAAAAAAAAAAAAANTCTTGAAGTTTTGAAATTTGTCTATCTAGTTATAAAACTTTCAAATTACGAACAGAATATTGTTTAATTTTAGATTTTTTTTACGTAAGCAAAATTCATGAGCTAAACTGGTTTAGAAAGATCACTTAAAAACTAATTATTAATGCTGAATATAAAAAGAAAATCCTTAAAAACTAATTATTAATGCTGAATATAAAAAGAAAATATATTCTTTCTCAACCGTCCTATAGAATAGGAGAAAACCGAAACAAAACATTCTTTAAACATTCTTTAGAAGGGTGTAAAGATCCCTCCCCCTATCATAAACATTCTAAAACCTTACGGGTTAGGGGAAGCCTGGAGAAAACTCAACCTGTAACAACGTTCTAAAACCTTGAGGGTTATGGCCGAGCTGCAATCTCAAGTTATCTTGAACACGAATCCTAAACATTTTTCTATCAACCCACAAGACAAGCTTGCAAGGGCAAAATAACATGAGATGATAGCTATTTATGAACTGTTGGAAACATTCAAGACAAATTCTAAAAATTTCTTATCAACTCAACATCTAATTCATTGTTTTAGAAAGATACCATCCAAAGAGGTAATAAATTAGTACTATAAGAAACACTAGGATGTCAAAAATGATTACAACTGACCACAGAATCGAGAAGATTGAAACTTTAAAACAAAATTAAACGATAGCATTGGCTGCACTTGCAATCCTAGGCCATAGATCCGCACACTCCTTTCCAATAGGACCCGTAATTGCCGAACCTGTAATAGCAGCAGCAATAAACCAACATGATAAACCTGTAAAGGGTTAAAAACTAAAGGAAAAAGGAAAACGTGCATCTCTTTCTCCTGATGAATGAATCATACCTTTCATTTCTCCTTTCGGGTTCACAATCACTCCAGCATTATCTGCGAAGAATATTATATTTCAAATCAGAAAATAGTACTTAAAGAAACACTTTTAAACAAAATTTCTATACTGATGAATCAGCTGTTTAGGAAAGATGATCTTATACTAAATGGCAACAATGAGATCAAGGATGGAAGTATTATAAACTAAATCAGTGTACTGTCCACATGGAGCTGATATGAGTATGGAAGCTTCAACATATCTGCAACGATGGACACTGTCAATTTACCAGACTCGTAACTGTATCAACCATTACAATAAGGAGGATACCTGACTTATGCCTGGAAGCTAGATGGAGGACACCATTACAATATGTTGCTTTCTGTTAATTTCATATTAGGGACGCATTGATAGTGAGTCCATGAAGACAAAACAAGCACACACGGCCTATCTTACCAAATAGGTTTTATAGAGAGTGATTATTTTTTTTTTTAAACGACCCTATTTGGCTATTTGACCCCAGTAAAACGTAGAACCTTAATGAAAACTAAATAAACATCTAAGAAACTCAAAACTAAATTCACTAACAGGTGCTGCATCTGGCTTCAGTAGAACTGTTAATCATGGAATTATCATGTTTGAACAATGCAAGCAACCCCATAACAGCAAGGATACCAGTTAATAACAAAGGCCCAAAGACATAAAATTCAATTAGACGCAATCATCCGGGAATGATCAAGTGGCAAACGTCAACCCTAAAAATATACATTGTTTCTCTCGTGTGATAGATAGCAAACGTCAACGGGAAAACACAATTCCAGATCAAAGTTCGTGCATCATATTGGTTTCCGAAACACAAAAAATTACAAACATATATACCTTCGAAGTACATGAAAACTCCATCCTTTCGCCTCCATGGCTTGCGCTGCCTAACAATGACAGCAGGAAGGACCTTCTTACGGAGATCAGGCTTCCCCTTTTTGACAGTGGCCATAACCATGTCTCCAACACAAGCCGATGGCAACCTGTTCAAACGGCCCTTGATACCCTTCACTGAGATGATGTACAGGTTCTTAGCTCCAGTGTTGTCGGCACAGTTCACTGTCGCCGCTACCGGCAGACCCAGTGACATCCTAAACTTGTTACCTGCAGAACCTCCGCGCCCTGACCAACAAGAAATAAATCGATCATACACATTCCAAATCTCACACACATAAAATCGACATCCCTTCCACAAAGTAAAATAAATCTCCACTAACAAATTGCAGGTCGTATACAGATTCAATAAAAACCCGCAAAAACAGATATTCTCAATGCAAATGAAACAAGAGCATAATCTTCCGGTGAAAACATAGAGCAGAAGAACCAAAAATCGAAAAACTAAACCCTAGATGGCTAAGCTGCAAAGAATAAACAGGATGGGAACAAGGATTTGCTTACCTCGCTTCGACATTTTTGCCGGCTGAAACGAGAAACTGAGAGGAAATTAGGGTTATGCAGCGATTTATATAACGATGGGATCTAGGGTTTGTTTCTGTATCTCTTCCTTCCTAAGGGCCCAATTTGAATAAAATTATATAATTAATTATTTTGGCTATCACAAATAAGTCTTAAATTATTGGCTTAATGCAATATATATTTTTATTTTATGTATTATTTAATTTGACATTTTAAAATTTTGAATTATTTAATTTTCATTAAGAATATGTATGTATAATAAAATAAAAATTATAGGATTTTTTAAAAACTACACGAAAACATAAATTAATTAAAATAATTGAAATTAAGACCATAATGGTTATGTTTTTTAAGGTTACTTTATAGGTATGACTCGACAACTCAACTAACCAAAATCATAATGTGTCTATTAAATTAGATTTTTTGTTCGGTCCAATTTGAGTTGAATTTTCTGAAAATTGAAAAATCAAATCAATTCACAAGTTGAAATTTTTTTTATAGGTCAACCTGACCAGTTAACCAATTAAAAAAAAAAAAGAGTTATATAGCTCAACTCTCAGCGGTATGCGAACTATTTGGTGAACCCATACTTACACGTATGAGCTATGTGTAGAGTATATGATACACATTCAAGCTGCCCATTAGCATAGTGCCGTAGGAAAAAAAACTGATATGATAGATCCGATCATTACATTTACATGTTCTTGCATTCAACCCCTAATAGTGGGGTTACTTCATGATTAAAATACTCGTAGCTCAACTCAACGCTACTTTTAAAATTATTATGAAAATTAAGAATATTTAATGTCTGTGACCGATATTAATGATGCGTTATGATTTATGAATATCTAATATTTAAGTTTTATGAAATTTTAATTTGACATAGATAAGTATATTTTTTTAAAACAACTAAAAAAATAAACCGACAGCTCAATTCAACATAACCTGAAAATAAAGAGATGGGTAAAGTTGGGTTGTGAACTCTATTCACGCTGTTTGAGCTACCAACCCAACCAACCCGAAAATTTCAGGTTAGTCAAAAATATTTCTTCGACCCAACCTACACACACCCTTAAAATATCTCGGAAAAGTTGGGTTGTGAACTCTATTCAGGCTGTTCGAGCTACCAACCCAACCAACTCGAAAATCTTAGGTTAGTCAAAAATATTTCTTGGACCCAACCTACACACACCCTTAAAATATCTCGGAAAAGTTGGGTTGTGAACTCCATTCAGACTGCTCGAGCTACCAATCCAACAAACCCAAAAATCTCAGGTTAGTAAAAAATACTTCTTCGACCCAACCTACACACACCCTTAAAATACGTTGGAAGCAACTTTAAAATTAAATTTGAAAATGTATTATATTAATTATAAGGGCAAAAAACCCTAAGATTTACAAATCAAGGATTTTGAAATTTGTTGATAAGATATCTACAAATTGATCAACAAAAGATCTCTAAGTTTGATTGCTAAGTGGGGCCTCACTCAAACTTATTTCTATTTTTGGCCCTTCTTCACTATCTCTTTCTACTTCATACCACAAATATTTATTCATTTGGGTCCTGCAAAATTGTAGTTTTTTCCTTCTTTTTTTTTTTATTTTTTTATTTTTATTTTTTTATTTTTAATTTTTAATTTATTATTATTATTTTTTAATGATTTTATTTAATTTTTAATAATCAAATCCATGACTGGATTGGATAGCTGCATTTGAAGGAGTTGACACCAGTGATATGAGCAAAGATATCAGAGGAATCAACCAAGCTATCTTCTTCCTTCACCACTACCTGCAAACACACACCAGCCATTGATTCATATCAATTTAGTTCAATACAATTGGCTCAAAGTTCAGGACCTTTACTTCTTCTTCTCTTTCATGGTTGCTACCACCTGCCCTTTGAGTCTCTGCCAATTCGTCGTTCTTTGCGAACCGTCCCCGAACCCGTGGTCGGCTATCTGCTAGCGTTTTCCGACACGCATACTGTCGATCATTTCGATTCTCGCCGTCAGCGACGTCTCGAGTTTGATCATAAACAGAAAGACATAAGAGAGAATGATTGAGAATGGACCTTTATTTTCTTGCTGAAATTCCTCTCGTTCCTTTTCTTTATGTACCTATGAATCTTCTCCTTCCTCTCTTCCACTGACAGCTTTCCCACTTTGAAGCTACTGTCCTTCAAGCTTGAGAGCTCTGATGCTATGCCTGTGCACTTCATTGCCCCACCTCCACCTCCCACTTGTATCTTCTCATTGTTTACCACCTTATATGCAACAAAATGTATTGGATTGTTTAGCTCGTCGTTATCGTAACATTTGTTGAGGATTGTTCGAAGGAGTTGACTAATTTAAGGTATGAGGCCTTTTGGGAAAGCCCAGAGCAAAACCACGAGAGATTATACTCAAAGTGGACAATGAGGGTCGTGACTCCTGACATGGTATCGAGTCATGCTCTTAACTTGACCATGTCAATAGAATCCTCAAATGTTGAATAAAGAAGTTGTGAGTCTCGAAGGTGTAGACAAAAGTGACTGAAGTGTCGAACAAATGGTGTACTTTGTTCGAGGACTCCAGAGAATGAGTCGAGCCTCGATTGAGGGGAGGCTGTTCGAGGGCTCCATAGGCCTTAGGGGAGGATTGTTGGGAGGGAGAGTCTCAAGTTGGCTAATTTAGAGAATAATCATGGGTTTATAAGTAAGGAATACATCTCCATTGGCATGAAGCCTATTGAGGAAGCCCAAAGTAAAACTATGAGAGTTTGTGCTCAAAGTGGGCAATATCATACCATTGTGGAGATCCATGATTCCTGACATCGTATGGAGCCATGCTCTTAACTTAAGTCATGTCAACAAAATTCTCAAATGTGGAACACAGAAGTTGTAAGCCTCGAAGGTGTAGTCAGAACTGACTCAAGTGTCGAACAAAGGGTGTACTTTGTTCGAGGACTCTAGAGAAAGAGTCGAGTCTCGATTAAGGGGAGGTTATTCGAGGGCTCCATAGGCCTTAGGGGAGACTCTATAGTGTACTTTGTTCAAGGGGAGAATTGTTGAAGATTGTTGGGATGGAGTCCTACGTTGGCTAATTAAGTGAATGATCATGAGTTTATAACTAAGAAATACATCTCTATTGGTAGAGGCCTTTTGGGGAAACTAAAAGTAAAGCGAGGAGAGCTGATGCTCAAAATGGACAATATCATACCATTGTGGAGATCCATATTCGTACCCGAATTTAGTTAAGTACCTGAAGGTCTGGTGGATGGAAAGTCCCTTGCATATAGTCTTGGCTGTAGGCTCCACAGTTGTCTCCCTGATAATCGAGGTCATGCGGTTGCAATTCCGTTCCGAGTAGAGAGAACATTCCACAGCTTTCGACCGACGATGCAGCGGGGTTCACCGATGCAGCAGGCAGGTAGTTTGTCATGGTTGCTCCAACAAACGAGCACGATGGGGAAGAAGGGTTCAGTGGCATGTAGGATGTCAAGGAAGACAAGCAATCGTCGACGTAGATCGACGGTAGATCGTTGTCGAGGAGAGTTGCAACGGGAGGCATAGGACACTGCATAAGCCCCTCAGTCATGGGATCTACTAATGGTAGCTGGGACTGCACTTGAGGAACATCAAACTGGCCTGGATGGATGCTGCTGAGATATTGAGGGATTGAAAAGGAAGCTGATGGAGAGAAGTCTATGGAAGCAGAGATGTCATTGTCAAGTTCTTCTTTGGAATCAAAGATACTGTTGGCTGCTATGTTAGTTGTAGCGGCCGATGCGTCGTTAACAGGTATAAACGACGCAGCCGCCGCCGTCGTAACGGTATTGCCATTGCCATTGCCATTGTTATCTGTTTCTGGAGAATGAGACACATTGGTAACACATGATGAATTCTTGTCGTAACAACAATTCGAGCCAGAATTGAACTCGGAGTTCTGAAGCGTCGAGAACAGCTCGGGGTCACAGAAATCAAACATTTGTGCATTGATCGGACTCGAGATTTCTTCCTGAGAAGACACCATCAAAAGCCGACATCAACACCATGAACACATACCAAAACTACAAATAGAAACCACTTCAGAAACGAAACGGATCAAAACAAGAACAAGAGGGTGTTCTGATATAACAACCGATATGATCTTAGGGACGACGATTGTGTAGAAATCGACGTTTGCTTCGAACGAGCAAGAAGCACGATTCTTCATATTAGAACCAGAAGATGAGAATTATAAAGCACACACAAACACATAAAGTTAGTGTTCAAAAGGAAGGAATGGTCTCTAATGCTGCATGTTTGTTGTGCAAAGTTGAAAATGATATGCATTTATGCTCGTGTGACGGAAAAGCAAGACGCTAATGGAATACTAAATATGGTCGGATTAGTGGCAAATGTTCTAAGTTTGGACAAACAAAGAGAATTTAAAACCCACTTTCATTTTCTCTCTCATTTATCTTAAACATAAGGAACAAGAATCAAACCCAGAAATGATATAACAAGAACATTTAAGCCACGTGAGGATTGTTGGGAGCGAGTCCCAGTCGGCTAATTAAGAAGGCGATCATGGGTTTATAAGTAAGAAATACATCTCCATCGGTATGACGTCTCTTGAGGAAACCAAAAACAAAGCCACGAGAGCTGATACTCAAAGTGGACAATCATGATTCCTAACGTAGTATCAGAGCAATGCACTTAAGTTGCTAGTCTCGAAGATGTAGTCAAAAGTGACTCAAAGGTCGAACAAAGGGTGTACTTTGTTTGAGAACTCTAGAGAAAGAAATCGAGCCTCGATTAAGGGGAGGTGGGAGGAGGTTCGAGGGCTACATAGGACCTCAAGGGAGATTCTATGGTGTCCTTTGTTCAAGGGCTCCAAAGAAAGGAGTCGAGCATCGATTAAAGGGAGGCGGGAGGCGGTTCGAGGGCTACATAGGATCTCAGGAGAGGCTCTATGGTGTACTTTATTCGAGGGGAAAATTGTTGAGAGGGAGTCCCACATTGGAAGGGGATGATCATGAGTTTACAAGTAATGAATATATCTCCATTGGTATGAGCCTTTCGAGAAAACAAAAAACAAAGCCACAAGAGCCAATATCATATCATTGTAGAGAGTCGTGATTCCTAACCACATGTTCCTAGGATCCATTTCTCAAGCACAAAGAACTAAAAATGGCAGCTGGGAATTTTATCATACACCTTGAGGGCATTCATGAAAAACGAGACGACGACCGACGAAGCTGACTCGAACACTCACGAATATCATACAAAAAGAGAGAAAACAGGGTAAGAAGATTACAATGGGGAGGATTTTCTCCGACACAGAGCGGCGGCCGACGTCCTGCAACATAGCTGGAGTAGAATGAACCAAAAGGGGCTGTTTCTAAAATGCAAAAGAACAGAAAAACAGTGGATTTTGGTGCATCAAAGAAGAAGTTTCAGTGAAATGGAAGAAGAAATACAAAGAACACAAAAAACAAATCTCCATGGGAAGCCAAACAGGATAAAACAGAGACAGAGATTTATAGTAAAAAACAAGGAGAAATGTCCTGTCTGTGTGTCTGTGTATGATTTTTTTGGTTTCTAGAGAGAGAAAGTTAGAGAGAGAGAGGGAAAGTTGTTATTTTTCTAAGTGTAGGGATGTCCGTGCGCCGTCAGCCTGGCATTCAACCACTGGTCAACCCGATGGTCGCGGTGGGCCAATCTCTACCTTTGTTTAACGTTGTTATTTTGACCTCCCATGACACGTGGACACCTCTTGTCTTACAAATATACTTTTAATTCTTTTTAAACTAAATTCAATTTTTTGGTTTATATTTTAAACCAGTCAACTTTCCAAGGTCAAAACAATCTTAAAATAAATGTCTTATTGTATTTTAATTAATTAAAATAATGGAAGTCGATAGAAAATTCATCGCTCGAGTTGCTTTTTTTGTTCTCTAATTCATGGACGAGACGTTTTGCTCGTAAAAATGTTCGTATTCTATACATTTGATGTACTATTTTTTTTATGCTAAACTAAACGTTTTAACTCTGTTTAAAAAATATATTAAACTTTTAAAAAAAATCATAAATATCTTTACTATTATTTTTGAATTTAGCCGCTTAATATTATGTTTAAAAAATATCCTTGAATTTTCAAAAAGCATCAAATTTTTTATTAATACTCAAAAAAACGTTTTAAACATTTTTTAAAAGTTCAAAAATACTTTTTAGCATTTATAAGTGTTCCAAAAATACTCATGAATTTTCAGATAATCTATAAAGTTTCGACAGATGATTTTCGTTTATATATTAATAGTAAATATTTTTTTTGAATTTTTTTTAACGTTAAGAGTGTTAATGTTACATTAACCGAAAAAATATTTTTAACTTTTTTAAAAAATTAAAGATTTTCTTAAAATTTTAATGTATTTTTGAAATAAAATACTATAACTTTTATTCCAAACTATTTTTTTTTAGTTTAGAATATTATTAAAACTTTTGAAAGTTGAAATAACGAGTATTTTAATTAAAACTATTGTTGTAAGGAGGTAGTTAAATTTTTTAATAACTTTAAAACCTTAAAAAAATGAAATAATCTCCTTGACCAATGAGAATGAGACACTTGGCCATATATTATTGGTTCTTTTTTAAATAAAAAAAGTAGAAGATAAGATTTGATTTCTCAAAGGATGTCTAAAAGTGGTTTGGCTAGATACCTAAGCAATCTTAATCACTTTATTATCTCAATTTAATTACCATTATTGTTTTGGTGAGTGGAAAGAGAACCTTGACTTTGGTTTGACCAACATGTGTGACATAAGATATGATTTGATTGAGAATATAAAATATATTCTATTCCTAATCTTTTTTTATTTATTCAACTTTACCAATAATCCCAATATCATATTTGATAAATGTGGTATTTATCCTATTTTTGGATAAATGGAAATTTTATTACGAGTGTGTCGTGTCATAATTACACTCGTGGTAACAGACAACGATTCTGCAGCTCTTATGCTAACCCAACGAACAAGTCAGTCATGTGTCGTGAAATATGATTGAGTTTCGAGTCATGTTTGAGAGAAATATTTTAGAAAACGTGAGCAAGGAAATGCGTTGAAAACAATATTATAGGCTAAGAACGAATAAGCAACAACCACAACTTTGATAGAATATAACCCGAAAAGAAAGAATTGACAACTAGTCACATCCCGCTATAATACATTTTGGAGTATTTTAGCATGTGTAGGTGTTAAACAATTTTGGTGAGCACCAGTCATGTAGTCATGGAACTGACATTTAGTCATGGACAACACATGCTGGACAAGCTTGTCTGAGACATCCAACATGCGGTCACAAGCAACACGTCTTGATCAAGTAACAAGCTTGTCTGAGACATCCAACATGCGGTCACAAGCAACACGTCTTGATCAAGTAACAAGCTTGTCTGAGACATCCAACATGCGGTCACAAGCAACACGTCTTGATCAAGTAACAAGCTTGTCTGAGACATCCAACATGCGGTCACAAGCAACACGTCTTGATCAAGTAACAAGCTTGTCTGAGACATCCAACATGCGGTCACAAGCAACACGTCTTGATCAAGTAACAAGCTTGTCTGAGACATCCAACATGCGGTCACAAGCAACACGTCTTGGTCAAGTATGACTATGACATGTAGCCATCATCATACGTCCCTAAGAAAAAGGTTTATAAATACATAACAGGTGGACTCATCATTGGAATCAAAAAATGCAAACACGTGCAATATGAATCATATCGTTCATTCCTAGTGAGACCTAGAATCATGGTCTTGGACTCCAGTTCCTTTAATATGCTCGAGATGTGTATCACTTTCACACATAGAATCCACCCTACTCATACGAATTCGTAACCACTAGGCCTCGTTGGTGTCAATTTCATATACACCGACCCTACCCTAAATAATATATGCATGGAGGGGCACTGAATGCATCATTATTCATACCTATATGAATCGCAAACATATGAGGTCTCACACGTATAAAACATTATTCACAATATGTGATGCAACATCGTAAACATTTCTTTTCATAAAACATTTTCATCGTTCGCAAACTAATATTCATATAAGAATAACATAACAACAAACAATTCACCCAACCAAGAACATATACCGACCGTAAGAACACTTCGATTATGGATTAAACAGCTATAAACTTATATGGAGGCTATCTCAACTTCTAACATAAATGTCAAAATCTATTCACAACGATCGATAAATACGTGTATAAACCCTCTCGTTCATAACTCCTTTCCTACTTAGATGCTTACGGAACTCTCGAATTAACTTTAAATTAAGAGAACAAACTCAGTAACGTCAAGCAAAACGACAAACTAGCTCGAAATTCTCGAGTAGATCTTCAAGCATTTTCCACATTTCGAGACGAAATTCCGTTCTAAAAGAGGAACCAATTTTTTCTAGTTTAAGTAAAAATAAATAAAGAGAGAAAGGGTAATGTTTTGAACCTTATGCTGTTTTGCAGTTCAGAGATATTGTTCCAATCCATAGATCTTAACGTACATTTCTAGCCTTTACTAAAGATGAAACATATTCCAAGCTTTGAATGGATCCATTTTCTGCTATTCAAAACTCTTAAGTCTTTTCACGATCGGTACCCGAGTTCTTCGATCATGTGCTCGTGTGCTCGTTTCCATAATGAAGGTTAGAACCCGAACAGGCGAACACAGCGCCTACAAAGGCTGTCTCACTTTTTAAATGCCCCTATCATGTCAGCATTTGGTTTAGCAAGTTCTACATATTCTTGTTCTATTGCTCCCCTCCCTCCGTCGTCGTCCTTCCAGATAACGACGTCGGTACTTTAGGCAAAAGTAATTCGAGGCATCCGAAAATCGTATCAATGACCTAAATGAGCTGATAAGGCTTTCAAACTAATGAGAGAATCCCGTTTTGAAAAGCACGTTATTGAGGGGGAGGGGGACGATTTCTATCGGTATGCAAACAAGAGTATCAAAAAAAGAAAACAGTAGGTATTAGTTCGATACGATCAAGAACAGAGAGTTCTTACCTGTCTATTTGCTATTGGCGAGTGGTAAAGTAGTGAGCTCGGTAAAGCAGCTTCGCTCCTCCACTTCTGGAATTGCTTAACCTTTCTAGGCTTCTCTCTTGAACCGTCTTTCACTCGGTAAAGACGGATGCTAAGGCTAGCAAGTTGAACCGGATCATCGGATGCATACTTGCACTTCGTCTACCTTGTCAAGGGAACCCGGACACTTCCCTTGCACAACCCATTGTTCTTCTTTTGACGATGAACTATTCCATTACAACAAGCTTCTTTTTTCGCCGGGATTCATTCGATTTGTAGTGGCTTGGATGACGGAGAACCCCATGAAAAGTTAGAATTCATACCGTGTAGCGTCTTTCATTAACAATCTAGAGTTTACATCAGAAGAGGGTATCAAAACCCATTAAACATTAGTTCTATGTTTCGATGAACACTCAACAAGAGACAATAATTGTTGATCTGATGCAGCAATGAATGATGTTACACAAAGAAAGAAAGTTAAAGACTTCTTTAAGAGAGAGTTTTTAATTCAATATTCAATAAAATTGTTGAAAGAACAAAAGGAAAAATGAAGAATATAATCACAATTAAATAAATACGAGCATAAACTATAAAAAGAACCGTAAAACGTCTTCAGGTTAAGTATCTCGACGCATGAGCGAAACCCCATAACTGCAAAAACCACAAAAGCTTATGTAAAAGCCATCACTTTCACTTTATATTACTAAACGTATATTACTAAACGTATAGTAGGACATGGCATGAAACGGCCCAGGCCTACCGCTAGCAGATATTGTCCTCTTTGGGCTTTCCGTTTCGGGCTTCCCCTTGAAGCTTTAAAAGGGGTCGGCTAGGGAAAGGTTTCCACACCCTTATAAATGGTGTTTCGTTCTCCTGCTCAACCAATGTGGGATATCACAATCCACCCCCTTTCAAGGCCTAGCGTCCTTACTAGCACACCACCT
Source organism: Cucurbita pepo subsp. pepo (assembly GCF_002806865.2). NCBI lineage: Eukaryota > Viridiplantae > Streptophyta > Magnoliopsida > Cucurbitales > Cucurbitaceae > Cucurbita > Cucurbita pepo. The sequence continues at coordinate 1,386,967 of NC_036654.1, forward strand.
TGTGTTTACCCCCTTCAGGGAACAACCTCCTCGCTGGCACATAGTCCGGTGTTTGGCTCTGATACCATTTGTAATGGACAAGCCCACCGCTACCAGATATTATCCTCTTTGGGCTTTCCCTTTCGGGCTTCCCCTCAAGGCTTTAAAACGTGTCTACTAAGAAAAGGTTTTCCACACCTTATAAAGGGTGTTTCGTTCTCCTCCCCAACCAATGTGGGATATCGCAAGGCACGTGCATGCCAGTGGCAAATAGAATGTCATACTACATCATGTAAAGCACACGATATCATGACAGGTGACTTTCATCTACTCAATGGGTAGATATTCAAGCTATGCAAGTTTGAGAAGTTAACTTACCTCGACATTTTTCAGCTCGAACTCTGGGTCGTGCGCCAAGCATAAGCTACCAAATGTGTCACATGGTCCACTACTTCCATTTAATCTTGTTACATGAAAGTAGACAACTTAGTAAAGTTTGCTGTATAACAAGAGTGGTAGGCAAAAGTTCGATGGAAAAAAAACAGAGCGACTCACAAGTCGTCGTCCAAACGTAAGGCAAAGCTACCACCGCCTCCGATTGCTAGTAAATCATTCAAGCAAATATAATAGTAGGGGTTAGCTCCTGCATCAGTGGAACAAACACAAATTTGTCAAATAACAGCGGAATAGAATCGTGGCCTCGGAGATTGGCCGGGAAGAGATGGAGAGTCTTTCGATTTTGAAAAACAATGGAAGTACAAAAGTAAAAGCCGAAAACCAAAGAGAGGAACAAAGAAAACTCCTTGGAAGTTTGGAACTTTAAAAGAGACAAATATGACTATCAATATATCCCGAGTGAAGACGAGCTCCATGTAAAAGGTAAAGCGACGACATATCGATGGTTTCGTTATCAGAAAAGCCTCTGTTTAGATGAAAATGCAAGGAAGAAGCCCTCGAGCAAAGGAAAACAAGAAGAAATGTATGCTGCTTTTGTGGAAGAAAGGTAGAAAAACACGAGGAAACGAACAATGGAGACCATGAATTTCCTCGATCATTGTATTCATACATAACGACAAACAAAGAAACACGTGCATAAATGAACAAAACACGCGCAACACATAGGACTGATATACTTAACAATATGACCGAGTTCCCCATCGAACACGCCAAAACAGAATATTTACCAGTTGCTCTAAAGAGCCTTGGATCGCCATATTTGGTCGTGAAAACAAACGTTTGGTTGGTTCCCTATCAAATAGAGACAATCATAAAAATTAGATCGAAGTTACAGTATGAAGGACGAAGAAATACAGGTCGGTTTAGAAGCTAAAAGAACTTCTAAATGCCAATTTCCTTTCCTTCCCCCCCGGTGTCGAAAGTCGTATGAATATGCAACCATTTTAAAGGGAATGGAGGGACAAGAAAAAGCTACTCACTTGATATTTTCGTTTGGGCGTAGGCTTCAAAGGGCATTCTAGAAGACCACCAAATATGGCGCCTCGTGTATCTCCGACAATCTAGATTAAATAACCACATTTTATCGCTTAAAAGTTCTATCATCAGAGAAACTAAAACAGTCACAGGGCGACATACCAGTAAACAAGGGCCAGAAAGATTGTGGCTATTGCGAATAAGAGTTTGAAGCGATATACCATGCTTCGTTGTACTGCCCTTCATTTGAAACGAAACGAACCAGATCACAGATCAAATATAAACAAAATACTTCATTTGATATAGCTCGAAGTTATAATAATTCAGCTGAACTACCTGTACAGTAAGATCCATTTGCACCCTTTCACAATGTTGGGTAGACAACATCCCAGGAATTCATACAATTCGGCAGAGATAAAAGCGGATATATCTGTGAGGTCTGATATCGGATTCCTTGGAGTGGGCTGCTCCATAGCTTCTTCAAATACTTTCGAACTACACGTGCTCCTTCCAAATGCCGGGTCATCATCGTGCTTACTGTATATTTCTTCCGCCTTGCATCGTATAGTACATTCTAAATCGGTATCTGGGCCTTCCTCCTGGAAATCATTGTTTGCATCGCAAAACAGAACCGAGGGAGACTCAACTTCATTGGTGTCTTGGTGAGAATCGGTTGATTTAGATCCACGTATCGACGGGATTACTAAGGATAAATATGAAGACAGTGATTTTCTTCCTTTCGACTTTGGCCTGGCCTACATAACTAAAACCATGTCACAAGCCAATAGGTAAAGACATTCACAAATGAATCAATCAAAGAAAAGGAGATGAAACATTCCGATTAAAACCTCTACTCATATACAAGCTTTATGATCTCAAAATAACAGGGGTCAAGGTCAGCCAGTAAGACAAAGGGAGATAAGCTTCATCGTCGAAAAGGAAACAGCCCGGATCACCAACTAAGGCCCCTAAATGACCGCTCAGTCACAAAGGAGTCACAAAGGAGGTAGGGGTCAATCAAGCAGTCCTATAGCCTAATATTAGAGTGTGGGGAAAGTGAGGTAAGTACTAAAAGATATATGCGAAATGTGAATCAAACATAATTCCTCCGGTCAAACATCTTGTTTCCTATAAGTACTCGAACCAATAACCATATTAGTACAAAGCAAGGTTAGGAACCACAAATCTCTACTATTGTCCACTTTGATTTTGATTTTGGTTTCCCCAAAAGGCCTCATATTAATGGAGATGTATTCCTTACTTATAAACTCATGATCAACTCTTTAATTAGCCGATGTGGGACTCCTCTCCCAACAATCCTCAACAATCCTCCCCTCGAACAAAGTACACCATAGTGTCTTCTCCGAAGGCCTATGAAGCCTTCGAACAACCTCCCCTTAATCGAGGCTCGACTCCTTCTTTGTTCGACACTTGAGAGTCACTTTTGACTATACCTTCGAGACCCACAACTCCTTTGTTCGACATTTGAAGATTCTATTGACATGGCTAAGTTAAGACATGACTCTATACCATGATAGGAACCTAGAATCTCTACCGTAGTATGATATTGTCCACTTTGAGCATAAGCTCTCGTGGTTTTGATTTTGGTTTCCCCAAAAGTCCTCATATCAATGGAGATTTATTCCTTCTTAATTGGCCGACGTAGGACTCCTCTCTCAACAATACTCAAACGTTAGCCCTACAAGAATTCATTAATCCCCTTCACGGGGTCCCAAATATCCAAATACCCACAAAACCAATCCCCACCCAGACCATAAAATCACAAGACACACAATCTCTAAACAGCATTCAAAGCCTTGCAGCATATGAATCAAGCCAAAAACAATCATAAACAATCGCAAGAACCTGAGTATGAGGATCAGGCGCCGGTGGTTTAGGGGATCCCGAGGTAGTGAAATTAGAGAAGAGGCTGGAGAACCTCTCGGAGAGCTTGTCCTTGAGAGCATACATCTGGGTCAATGAAGATCAAAACGAAAAAGGGAAACGAATAATCTTTCAAGCTGGGGTTGCTTGGACCTTCATGATTCTGTGTTCTTCAAACTTTGGGTTCCCCAGGATTGAAGAAATCAAAGAGAAAAGAAGGAAGCGAAGGGTGTCGGTGAAGGATAGAGACACTCACAGATGGGTGTTGCAATGAATCTCAGACGGCTGTAAGAAATTATGGTAAGAGAACGGTGGTGGGGTGATCTTCGACTATGAAATATATACATTGAAGCCTAGTTATGAATTGGATTAGTTTAGATGGAAATGGTTAATATTTTTCACCTCATCTTTAACTGTAAATGTAATTATTTTGGGGATTAATGTGTTTTAGACCCAATTTTAGATATTAAAATTGTAAAAGCTTGCAAATTTTGAAATTAAAAAAAGTGGTTGACTTTTTCTTTTTTTCTTCTTAAATATTAATTTATTTTTCCTAAAAAAGAATATAAAAAAGTTTAAGGAAGATAGGGATATTTAGTCTCATGGTTTTGATGGGCCAATAGGGCCCATTAAATATGGGCCTACTTTGGGCCGGATCTGAGCTGGCTGTTCGAGCATTCTCGACCAAAATAATATCCGGTGAAAATTGAAGATTTATTTCACAAACTCATTGTTCAATTTTTTCTTTTTCTTAAAACCTTTTAATTTATTTCAAATTTCTATGATCTATTTAAATTAAGGTACACAGGTTAGAAATTTGTTTGAAACTGATATGAAAATTTGTTTGAAATTAATATGAAAATTTGTTTGAAATTAATATGAAATTTCGAGTTGATTGGATTGGTGATCTGAGCAACTTGAATAGAGTTTGCAACCCACTTCGAATTGGTGGAATCGAGATCCCCATCCCTCGTAAAATCCATCCCCGACCCTATAATATAATATTTATATATTAAGTTTGTTGGGTTGGGGACGGGAATCAAGAATATAGTCCAATCTCTTACCCCATTTATATCACAGAAAAAAAAAGTTCTCCACTCCCTCCACATTCTCCATCTAAACCTAGCTACATAGATAAAAGCGGACATCTATAAGCATAAGCTTATATAGTAAGACATCCGCTCCGAGGTGAAATCTCTACCATCCCATGTTCTTGAAAAAGGATAAATATAAATTGATTAAGTTTGGTGGGGTGAAGACAGGAACCGAGAATATAGTCCAATCTCCATGTTTTCCACTCCCTCGTCATTCTCCATCTAAACCTAGCTACGCTGATAAAGCGAATATCTATAAGCGTAAGACATTCGCTCCGAGCTGAAATCTGAAAAAGGGTAAATATAAATTGATTTATAAATTTAAATAAGCGATGAAAGAAGCAAGGAAGATGGATGTGGACTACTACAAATGTTTTTAGATTCCTTTGGCCATTTGAACAATCCAATAAGTTCTCCCTCTCCGAGGAGACCATAAAACTCCATTATTTTAATGGCTTAACACAGTTTCACCATCTCAATAAAAAGAAAATGGCACTCCCAATTTCCCTCCACTTTTTCCTTCTCCCCAAGTTTCCGTTTCACAGCGCTTCCTCTCTCTGTCCCTTTGCGAGGACTGAATAGCAAAAAGATTCCCTTCTCTCCTCTCCCATCTGCACATTTTACAGAGAGGTACGGTTTGGTTTGAGGAATTGAACTGAGCCCTCCATTGTTCTTCGGATTAAACCAAAACCCATCTCTCAAATCCGACTGAATTCTTCAATGAAATCCAAATCTCCCCATGATTTGAGGTATTAGTGAACAAACCCCAGATGGGTTTTGAATCCTTTTTCTTCATCATCTTCTTCCTCATTTCCCTCTCTTGTTTGGTTGAATCTGGTTCTGATTACACCACATTGATCTACAAGGGCTGCGCCAAGCAAGGATTCTCAGATCCAAATGGCGTTTATTCACAAGCTCTGGCTGCTTTGTTCGGCTCTTTAGTTTCACAATCCGCCAAAGGCTCCAAGTTCTTCAAAACCACCTCCGGCACCGCCCAAACCTCCATCACCGCCCAAACCTCCATCACCGGCCTCTTCCAATGCCGAGGGGATCTCAGCAACTCCGATTGCTACAACTGTGTGAGCAAACTCCCTGAATTAGCCGATAGTCTCTGCGGCAAAACCATTGCAGGTAGAGTTCATCTCTCAGGCTGCTATTTGCTGTATGAGTTTCCTGGGTTTGCTCAGATATCAGGGTTTGAAATGCTGTATAAAACTTGTGGGGCTACGAACATTGCTGGAAGTGGGTTTGAAGAGAGGAGGGATACAGGGTTATCTGTGCTGGAGAATGGCGTGGTGAGTGGCCATGGATTCTACACTACTAACTATCAATTTCTGTATGTGTTGGCTCAATGTGAAGGAGATTTGGGGGATTCTGATTGTGGTGAGTGTGTGAAACATGCTGTGCAAAGAGCTCAGGTTGAATGTGGAAGCTCAATTTCAGGGCAAGTTTATTTGTATAAGTGCTTTATCAGTTATAGTTATTACCCAAATGGAGTTCCAAGGAGATCTTCATCATCTTCTTCTTCTTCATCATCATATTCTTCATCTCCATCAGGTAAAACCCTCAAACTTTCAGTGAATAACAGTTTATCTCACACACTGACACAGCCATGCACATTTTGGCACCTGGGTTAGATCTGAAATGCATCAAATTCAAACCAAAACACATGTTTTTGCAACTCATAGAGCTAATGAAGGAGCTAGTGTTCTTGATTTCTGAAAGTATATTGATATGAAAGGCTTAATTTGGTGTCAGGGATGGGGCAAAACACAGGGAAGACAGTGGCAGTGATATTAGGAGGGGCAGCAGGTGTGGGATTTCTGGTAATTTGCTTGCTTTTCATCAGAGGTTTGAAGAAGAAACATGATGGTATGCATCAAGAACATGAGTTTGATGCCAATTTCTGCCATTTTTGGTTCAAAAACTTCCATTGATTGATCGAGTTCATCTTCTATAATCTGCAGGACATTGATACAGAGGAAGAGTCAAAGTTTTTTTGAGGTAAAAAAATGGAAAGACAAAAATCCAAATTGCTTTAGTTTTCTTTTGCTTTGTCTTATAAAGAGGATGAGAATTTTTTTGAGTTGACAAAGACTGTTCTTAGTACTGTGGTCTGAAAAGCTTGCTGATAAGAGAAGAAGGAATATCAGTGCATGGAAGGAAGCGAAGGTAACAAAAAGAAAAAGGAAAAAGGAAAAAGGAAATATCAGAACTGAAGGAGAAGGGAAGAATGTTTTTTTTTTCTCTTTCCTTTTTTTTTTTTTTATAAATATTTTTGTTATCTTATTGCTTTCTTTATAGCCATGTGGGTGTTTGTCTCTTTTCTTATATCTCCGACTCCGGTTTGTTTCTCCTCATAACTCAGATCTTTATATGCTGTAAAAAAGCTGCCTTCTTCTCGAAGATTTCAAAGTCCAACTATTTTACTATAAATCTTTAGGTTTTGTGCATACTCTTAAATGTTAAAACGATTCATTCCCGTTGGTTTTTGTTTGGTTAGCAATGGTAGCAGTGAGAGATCGAACCATCAACTTTTGTAATGATAACTGATGTCTTATTCAATAAGTTATGCTTGAATTGTTAAGAGTTTTGATGAATTAATAGCTTGATTTCGAAATTTGACCTATTAAATATCTTCCCGGGTGGTCAGGCATGTGAATCGCCTACAACTATTGTAAAAAAAGTCAACCAATATGTCGGAGGAGAGTTTCAAATTCAACTCTTTTCGATGAAATGAGCTTTAACAAGTTGAGTTTTAGTGATTTAGCAGAAGAAACCACATGTTCTCATCAAGATCTTTATTCTCATCCTCCAAAAAGTAAAAAGAAACCAGAAACTCCTTAAAAAGATACAACTTGAGGACCTAAGGAGGCAAATATTGTTCTTAATGCACTTGATGTTCTTCAATAGTCTCAAAGACATTCTCAAAAGTTCAAAATTGAAACTAAAGAAAAGAAATCAGGCTATGTTTAGCAGAAACACAATTGGACGAAAAAACAGATATCTAAACAAAAGTAAATTGCTCCATTTCTGCACAAACTCTAAAACAGAGACATAGAGGGATGCAAACTAGTAGACTAGAAATTGCACAAGGTAATAAAGAAAGGGAAACAAACAGAACTCCACCAAGAACAAACTGGTCTTTCCTGTCTTCTGTTCAGTCAGTGAACATTTATGGATTATCAGAGTTGAACAAAGAAATATGGTCCCATGTTCTGACATCCAGAGATGGCATAATTTCAAAAGGCATTCAAAGACTTTCCAGATAAAACAACGAAATCATATACAGAAAGAAGCCTCCAACAGTGAGAACTAAGAAACATTTTAGGCAATGGAAGTGGCATTCAAAGACTCTTTATAAACTACAAAGGAAGCCAAACTATGAAAAGGGAAAAACAAAAAACATTTCCACAAGACAATAAGAGAAGAGCAATATAAGTTGGGTGATCAAAGAACTTATCAGAAACGGTATCAATGTCCTCGAATATGGGAGGATTGTGTATCAGCCATGAATGCCATAAGAAGGGTAGAATGAAGCATCTCCATACAAAACTTTACTTTACCCTGCCGAAGGGCTGATCTTTAGAACAACTTCTAAAAAAGTAAACAAGTCCACCGTATGAGTTAAATGCCAATTCAAAGCCGCAAGGATTTGCTTCCAGAATAAATATGCAAAGGGCCAATTGATGAAGAAATGATGCAAAGAAACATGGACTAAGTGGCAAACAGAGACTAAAAATGAAACAAACAAATAGGAAGGATGGGTTGTAGAGTACCCAGTATGGAGAGGAATCCAAAAGCTGTTCTGTTAATTTTAAGTTAACCTGTAACAACAAGAACTCAAATGGCCTATCTGAGGGAAAATAAGAACTCCAAGTTACATAGTGAAAAGATATTAGCCCTGATAAAATGCAGTCATACTTAACAGTTAATTACCAAAGGCTAGGCACCTGAAATTAAGGCCATAAGAACATGATAAAACACCAAAATGGCTATTCAATCTGAAGCATCTAACACGATTCATAACAACAATTCATGGAAGACGGTTAGCGAAGCAAAACAATCAATTTGTAGAGCTTGAAAAAATGTCGGAGAAGAAGAAATTTTCAATTCTGGGCATCGAACAATTTCTCTCAAAAAGGAAACAATCATAATATAAGTTTACAAAAGCAATCCAGAGCTTTATGAGAAGAAGAAACTTGGAATTGATTCTGAATTCAATTCATATAACTTCGCAACATAACTCTAACTCTCCAAAATCTCAATCGCTAACAACGTCACATCTAATCCGCAGTCACAAACAAAGGAACAAAGATACGACGACATTGTACGCAATCAAAATCCATCCTAAACCCATAAAAAACCCTAAATAGCAACAATATCATGGAGTACCCTTAACCTGAAGCCATCAATCAAGTAGATCATTTCGGAGCAGCGGTGGCTGGAGCACCAAGTAAACTCGCCTGCTGCATCTCAAGCTCATTGAACTGCTGTTCGCGATCCATTTCAATGATGAGCGGCACCACCAAGATGAGAAAAGTCGTCCCTGCAATCCACGCAGCTTTACCGGTGCTACGAAGAAGCTTTTGGGAGACGAATGCGGCATCAGAAGCCGTACTTTTCGCCCGCTGCACGATTTGGGAATCGGAGACAGAACGGGAAACCCTAGACAAGACGCCTAAATTATCATCACCATTAGTAATAGAAGGCCGCTTATTACCTCGAGACGCCATGAAAGGATACAGACGAAGAAATTGAAACAGTGGAAGGAAGAATGGACGCGATCCGATTGATAGAGATATTGATACTGAAAATAAAAATTAAAAAAAAAAAAAAAAAAAAAAAAAAAAAA